>NW_024870647.1:163855-195713 GCF_013358625.1 Macadamia integrifolia
GGATGGGCCCCATGGGATGGGGACTTTGCATTAAAGACATTGTATTATGGGGAGTACTCGAATAGTGGAACGGGTGCGGGTACCAGCAAGCGGGTGAGTTGGGCCGGTTATCACGTCATCACCAGTGCGGCGGAAGCGAGCAAATTCACGGTGGCGTCGTTGATACAAGGTGGTGCATGGTTGAAATCAACCGGAGTTACTTATACTGAAGGTCTCTGAAGTCATAAACTAAGGTGAAAATAAGGAGAGCCTCTCTTTCTGTGTATTGGTAATAGTTTTGGTTTCATGAATGGCCTTTCCTTTTTTATGGACTTCTAGTGGATCACTTGGATTTGTGCCTTCAGAGTTCAGGGGGTGACCCTTCATCAAAATACTGTATCCTTCATGTTGGGTCTTGTCAGTGGGCCGATATTTCTATTGTGGCCCATTGTAGCCCAAATGATGAATCTTATTTGTTTCTCTCTCTCTCTCTCTCTCTCTCTCTCTCTCTCTCTCTCTCTCTCACTCACTCATATTCTATGGGGTTTCCAATGCTTGGACTACATTTGTGTGTTTTGAATAGGGTTGTTTGGTGGCATGGAAGTCAATGAGGTCAAGAAAGCAAAACTTGATCAAAATTATTTCAGTTTCATTTGGTTTCATATAAAGGCTACGTTTGGTTGCAAGGGAAATGGGAAGGGAAGGGAAATAAAACGATTTTTTTTTTCCCTTTTCAGTCAATTGGTTGCAACAGAAGTGAAGTAAAATTAATTTACCATAATTGTTTGGTTGGATGTAAAATTGATGTAAAATAGATATAAATTTTTAAAAAACTAATAATCCAACCAAAGTCCTCAAAAGAAATGGGGTGGGGAGAGTACTTTTCAATACAGAACCCACCCAACTCCTCAAAATTTATATTGGTTATATGAATCATGTTATTCAAGGTCTGTACCAAATCAAACCAAATGTCATTAGATACTATGTTCTATCACTAACCAAAATAAACCATTTCATTCTATATATCAAATGAATGCAGCATAAATAAATATTTAAAATAATATAAAACATGATCACAAAGAAAACAGTAATAGATCACAAGTGATAACGACTGAAAGGCCCATTCCAAAAGTCTTTTGGTCAAAACAAACCCAATAGGTATGTAATGCTCCATCTGGCTCAAACCCAAAGTCTTTTGGTCAAAACAAACCCAATTGAATCGCGTGAGAGAGAGAGAGAGAGAGAAATCATTAAGAGTCATAAGTGGGGTGAGAGTCGTAAGAGTGGGAGAAATCGTGAGAATAGGGTTTTTTTTTTCTTCCTATTTTGGTGGGGAAATAAAAAGGAAAATTTTAATGGTTAAATGAAATCTTTTTGCACATGTAAAATATATTTCCCCTGCAATCAAACATCTAAATTTATTTTTTCTGGGAAAAAAATTCCATGTTACCTAAAAAATTTGCATTCCCCTTGCAACCAAACAAAGCCAAAGGGAAATGAAGGAAAGTGAAAATTTTTCTATTTAAATCAAAGTAATTAAGATGAAAAGTGAATTTAAATTCATTAGGATAGACTTTATGGTAGCAACAGTTAGGTTGCTATACTGTGATCACAAGTTCGAGTCAGGTAGCACTCTCTGTGAAGCTAGCAGGTGTAAGGTTATGTACATTATGATCCTTCTTAGACCCTACACTGATGGGAATCTCGTGCATTGGATACACCAACCTCTATTTGATAGCAAGAGAAACTAAATAAAAGGAATTGAAAATTTTAAAACTTGAAAAAGGAAACTTTGGTCTTCATTATTCAACGTGATTGTGTAAACTACTTAAATTTCTTACCATAATTAGTCTAGAAATAATTTGTTTTACTTTTCAAATCCAAAGAATTTAAGCAAAAAGAAAAATGAATTTTTATAACCAAATATTGAATGATTGGAGTTAATAATATAATCATGTGGGGTAACTAATACAAAAATTACTTTTTTAAGCTTAAAAATTTCACTTCCCTTCCCTTTAATTTCCCTTATAACCAAACGGAGCCATATATATGTACGACATTGAATTTATTACATAATTATTTTGGTGATGAGTTAAAAAGTTTTCATTCTATTTTTGTTTCAGTTATAGTTCATTTTCCACACTTCACTTCCTACCAGATGGTGAGAAAATGCCACCTGAAGCAGACAAGACTAAATATTATGTAGAGGGTACTACTGTATTTGGCCCAACAGTCCAATTATTCAATTGCCTATGGACTAGATGAACTCTTCTGCCCCTCCAGTTCCAATCCAAATCAGCCCAGCCCAATAACCTAATTAATGCCCTCCTCCAATTCTGACAATGAATCAATTTAAATTAAGGCTCTATCTGGTTGCAAGAGACATTGAAGGGAAAGTGAAATTTTCAAACTTAATAAAGAAGTTTTTCTAATCATTACCATACCTGATTATATCATTAACTCCAAATAATTCCATATTAGGTTATTAAAATTCATTTTACTTTGCATCTAAATCCAAAGATTTGAAAAGTATATCTAAAAAGCATCATTAATAGTTATGGCAAGAAATTTATGTAATTCATACAATCAAGGATAACGAACTCAAAAGGAAGGAAAAAAAGTTATTTTTTAGATTTGAAAATTTTTAGTTCCCTTTCCTTAATTTTCCTTGCAAATTTGATTTTATTGAGCCTAACTCGATTATGACTTGGGTGTAGGCATGAATATTTTAAAAAGTAGAAAAATAAAAGGATAGATTAAACATTTGATAGTGATAAGAACTCAATGAAACTCACAACTTGGATTTACCATTTTGAAATAACCATTACTTGACACCGGTAGTTCAGATTTTTCCAACAATAGTTTATAAAATTTTGAAAAATGTAGAAGATATACCGGTAGAGACAGTTTTTCTTGTTTTTCTTGCCATAGAGATGATTTAGTGATTCTAACCATTAGACAGATTGGAAATCTATGAATAAATTCCAGGTTAAATTATAGGGCTTATCTCAACTATATGATCCATAATGTATCAGGTTCCTCTCCTTTAGTCCCTATTTTCCATTTAGATCTTTAACCTTTTCATACAATTTTGACCGATAGAGAAATCAGATTGTAGGTATCATGGACCTCCATCGGAATCGTAATATGGCGCGTAGCGCATGTACACCCGCTAGGGTTCGACCCTAATGAGATGAAATAGTATCCCCTGGTCATCAAATGCCAAGGGAGGGATACACGTTATGGGTAAAAAAAGGGAGTAAGGGTCTAGGACCCATAAATGTCTCCCCCAATCAAGGGAGAGAGACTAATGACTCTGATGGATAAGGTTGGTTTGCACCAAGATTCTAGACAAGTGTCAAGTGACAGACTGGGAAGGTGTTAGGCACCCAATCTACCCGACCCTAAGGCCGGTCTCCTTTTGTTTGATCAAATTTTGTTTGTACCCTACTAACTAGTCCTAAATCTAGGTCACTGAAAACCATAAACTTGGTATCTAAGTATGACATGTGAAAACACTAAGCCAAGTGTCTGAATTATACTAGCTAGATTATGATACAAATAATGAAATGATTACGGTAATTAAAAATTAAAAATCCTAAATGATTTAATTAATGTATTATGAGTCTTAGATTAAGCTAATTAAATAAGCCTAGACCTAGGATTAGTTGAGCAATTTGTGAAACCCTAAATTGAACTAACTCGATTAATTGAGCCTAACCTAGATGGTCGATTAATGAATTTATGAAATCCTAAATTGAATTAATTAGAATGATTAATCATAATCCCTAATAATTTTTTAAATGAATTATTGCAATCCTAATTAATCTATTAATCTAATAGGTAAAAAGATTTTTTAAAAAAAGACAAAAACTTGAATTGAATGGTGAAAGCTACCCAAATCTAACTATTTCAGATGAAAGTTTTGGAAAACCTAATCAATCTAATAATTTAAACAATTAAAACCGAATTTTAAGAGTCAATTAAATGCATTATGAACCTTAATTAATCTAATGAGTTAAGATTTTATTTAATTAATTAAAATAAATATTTAATTTAACTACCTCAATTTAAGTAAATGGAATCTAACTATTATGTTAAATATACAATGGTTGTAAATGTCCCACGTGGTGATATGAGTGAGAAGTGGACAAAATATGAATACTAGCTAACCTACATGCATGAAAAAAATGAATTGATTTAAATAAAAAAAAAAAGAATCATCAAGTATCAAAAGCATGTTAATAAACACGAAGCATGGCAAACATGACATTGACTAACCTATCTAAATCTAATGATTATCAATATGGCAAGATATCTGAATCTAAATTAAATACACAATTAATTCTAAAGGGACACACCATTTGAGATAAAAAGAAATGAACCAAAACGGGTTCATTTTTATCAACCCGAAAACCCAAGAAACGCACCTAATGCTACGAGCCGGTTTGAGGGGGGCCAGCCACGCCTTTGCTAACATATGCCCTATACTACTTCACATACGTTATTAAGAGGAAAATAAAATGAAAATCAAACCAAAAATTGATAAAAGAAAAATAAAGAACAAAAGGAGGGGAAGATTCCACATAGAAAACATAAATGAAATAACAGGTTGTGGATATTAAAAATATGGAGTATTTAATCAGCAAATTAAAGAAATAACAAAAAATAAATAAATAAATAAAATAGGAAGAAAAAGAGAAGACGATGAGCTGGAGATGGATTTTGGCAAAGGGAAGGAGATTGGATCATAGAAGAGGAGAGAAAGAAGGAAAAGAGGTGAGTTGCAGGTTCGGTTAGAAGGAACAGAAGAAGAGGAGAAGATGAGAAGAAGAAGAAGAAGGAGGAGGAGGTGAATAGGTGGTTGCAGGTTTGTGGATACAGCAGCAAGGAACAGAAAAGAAAAAGAAGAAGGAGAGAAGGTGAAGAGGTGTTCGGTTGCAGGTTCGGTTAGGAGGAACAGAAGAGGAGGAGAAGATGAGAAGAAGAAGAAGAAGGAGGAGGAGGAGGAGGAGGAGGAGGTGAATAGTTGGTTGCAAGTTCGTGGATATGGCAGCAAGGAATAGAAAAGAAAAAGAAGAAGGAGAGAAGGAGAAGAGGTGTTCGGTTGCAGGTTCGGTTAGGAGGAACAAAAGAGGAGGAGAAGATGAGAAAAAGAAGAAGAAGAAGAAGAAGAAGAAGAAGAAGAAGAAGGAGGAGGAGGTGAGAATAGGTGGTTGCAGGTTCGTGGATACGGCAGCAAGGAACAGAAAAGAAAAAGAAGAAGGAGAGAAGGAGAAGAGGTGTTCGGTTGTAGGTTCGGTTAGGAGGAACAGAAGAGGAGGAGACGATGAGAAGAAGAAGAAGAAGAAGAAGAAGAAAGGAGGAGAAAGGTGAATTGCAGGTTTGGTTAAGGAAAAAGAAAGGACAGAGAAGGGAGTGGAGAGGGTTCGGCCATGGTAAAAGAGAAAAGAAGAGAGGAAGAAGAAGAAGAAGAAGCGAGTGACTTGTAGGTTCAGTTAAGGAGAAAGAAAGGAAGGAGAAGAAGAAAAAGAAGAAGAAGAAGAAGAAGAAGAAGAAGAAGAAGAAAGTGACTTGTAGGTTCGGTTAAGGAGAAAGAAAGGAAGGAGACGAGAGTGGAGAGGGGCGGCTGGAGAAGAAAGATGGAAGAGAAAAGATAATAAATAGTGAGATTAGGTTACATGTAGGATTCTGATCTAAGGGGAAAAAAAAAAAAGCAATAAAAAGAAAACTAAATCAAATCGATCCTAGGCATGTAAATATATTAAGCCACAAATAAAATTGATTCATTAAACCAAGATATAATAGTAATAGAAAACAAACCAAATTAAAAAAAGAAAAAAAAAATGGATTAGCAAAAATCAACGGTTGGACCCAACGACCCAAATCAAACTATGTTGAACCCAATTAAAACAAAATAAACCCAATTGAACCGAAATAAACCAATTCACATTTAATAAAACACATTAAACCTAATTGAAACTAATTGAACCTAATTAAATCTAAATGAATTGATTAATAAATTAGAACCTAATCTATTAATTAAACTAATTCTAAATCGCTATTGGGAAAAAAAATACCTTAAACCCGGCTTTAATCAAGAAACAAGGGGAGATAACCCTTGTGCTTCAAGCCCCAAATTGAACCGAATCGGACTAGATCTCCCGGCTCAAGGAAGGATTAATGTGTTAAACTTTTAGACTTAGAGAATATTTGATTTTAGAGGGAAGAAGTTAGCCAAAACCTTAATGGGGCCATCATCTCTCCCAAATTCTCAATTTTTCTCCTCCCCTGGTGTGGAATAGAGGAAGGGTTATACTTATAGCCTTGGGATTTGAGACAATTCCCTCTTATTTTCGATGTGGGATTAAAAAACTAGAGAGCATTGTCCAAAAAAGTTTGCTTTTGGACAAAAGGGTTTGGGCACCATGTGGCACTCCTTGGTTGCTTGGAATGGAATCTGATACCAAACTTTGGAGTCAACTTTCGGGGGCCATATCTTTCAAACCGTTAGTCAGAATTCGACGTGTAAAAAGCTTAGTCCGAGCACTATCCAATGATGTGAGACACAATTGTGGTCTCGATTGTGGACCTTTACAAAAATATGCATAAAGTAGGGACCGGGATCATATAATGAAAGAGAGAATCGGGCGTCGATTCGCATAGTTCTCACATCAAAGTGTAATGTCCGACCTAAGGGGACAAACAACAATAGTCCACAACATCAAATTCTAACTTTTGAAAACATTTTCTCTTGAAGTTTTATAGGAAAAAAATGGTCATTTTCTAATATAAGCTCAAAATTCTTCAAGGCTAAAATGTCCAACATGTAATTCTTCTTGTGTCATCATCACCGGGGGGTGACAAAATTAGATGTCTACACAGATTAACAAAAAAAATTAATCCACAATTAGATAATGACATAGATAACACGTACATTAAGTTTGTGCTCCAACAGATACTTTCACATGATGAGAAGAAAAGAAAAATGTGTTCAGTGCAGACATAGTTTCCCACATTGTTGTTGTAAGAAGGAATCTAATCTTCAAGTCATTTTATTATTCAAAGCAGACTTTAGAGGGAGGGGGAATTCAATCTAGGCATAATACTTCTTTGTCTTTTTTATAACTCTTTTCCACTTCTTATATTCCATCTTCTTTATACATTGTCTATCATTATTTCTCTTTATCTAAATGGTTACGTCTTATCAATATTTTTATTTTATTTTGATTGGATTACTTAATTGTACATTTGATCGATTAGATATATATATATATATATATAATAGTATTTGGCCTTGCTACATGCCAAATAATGAATCATTGGCCAACAGCAATGACCTAGCATCTGTCTTACCAAAAAAAAAATTATTTAATAAAAGAATGGACATTTAAATATGCAATTGTTACATACAAATCCAAGTTTTATGGATAATGCCTATCTATATATGAGAAATTTACAGCAACATCTCCTAGAGAATGCCACTATTAGAGAGATATTCCTTGCATAATTCTAAATTGTACTCACACACCCTATCGTCAGTTTCAGTTAAGTGAAGCTTTGAAATGGCAATTGTACCTTTTTGATTAAAACGCATAATGTATCATATTTTACACTTACCCCTCAATACCCCTCATCTTCACCGTGGGTGCGAAATGAGAAAAACCCTTCTTCCCTTCTCCATTCCTATGCACACATCGGCCCTTACCTCGTCTCATTGCCCCTCTTCCCCCACCTCCTCCTCTTGCTTGCCCTCTCCCAAGGAAAGTAAAGATCGTCGCCACCATGCAAGGCTGCCTCAACTTGGAGATCGATGAAGAAAGAGCACAAGTGAGCCACAACCACAAGTGGTCCAACAATCCTACCACCAATGGTGGAGGAGGCCCAAATGCTTGGCTACCCATTACAGAGTCGAGAAATGGCAACAACTTCTATTTTTTCAATGAATTGGATGCTGATTATTTTTTTTAACTTTTCTTTCCAGCGATGGGCGCAGTAGTAAAAGAAGTCTTCTAGTTACTTGCATCTTCACTGTGGGTTTGAGAGGAGCAAAATCCATCCCGATTCAACAAGAAGGACCGCCAATTGAATCTCTACTTTCCATTTCACGATTCCTTCAAAACATGTTTTCGTGGAACCAACTTAGCCAAAATAACCTCTCAACCTCTCCCGCTGAGAGCAGAAAAGAAGACTCCAAGCCCCTTCAAACATACACAATCTCTAGAAATAACACTGAATTATCAAAAAGGGCATCCTAAATTCCAATCTATCATCCATATCAAACAAAATCCAAGCCAATGTCTAATCTAAAGATGAAGCAGCAAACACTTTCACACATTACATCCCGTGAAATTTTATAATTTCTTCCGAAGCTACTCAATCTCTCTATGTATTCAACTAAGCTCAAGATCTGTAGAGAATTAAGAAGGGATCTTTGCAAGAACAAATCTTCACTTTACATATCGTAAAATTCCCCCCAAATTCGAAGGCTACGCGTAGAAACTCGAAATGTAACTCTCTATGGACAATGATTGATTGATTTTCAAGTAACTTGGGGTTAGGGGATTAAGAGAGGGGATATTAAGTACTTCACTTTTTAGAAGGGTATTTTGGTATTTAGAAAAAAAGATAGACTACCTGATGTTAGCATTTAAGATATATTCCATAACAGAGACTGCTGGTAGGGGTGTGAGCGTAATTTGAAATTATGCAGGGAGTGTCTCTCTAATAGTGGCATTCTCTAGAGGGTGGTGCTATAAATTTTCCTTTATTTATTTATTTATTTTACATATATTTTTCTGAATTGTTTTGTTATTTATTTTATTCAGTGAGCTGCTTAAAACTTGCTCGACTGTGGCTTCGGTTTAGGCATGCGCATCCTACGCAACTCTTTTTTTTCATTGTGGATGATAAGAGAGATTTTAAGAAGTAGAAAAATAAAAAGACATCTTGAACATTGATCATGATATAAACTCAATTAAACTCAAAAACATGATTTTTAATCATTACTAGACATTGATCGTTCAGATTTTTCCTATAGTAAAATTCATTCATTTTTCGAGAATGTAGGAGATACTCGCATAGAGACATTTTTTCTTGCCACAAAGATGATTTAATGGTTCAAACCATTAGAGGAATTTTTTTTTTTTTTTTTTTTTTTTTTTTTTTTTTTTTTTTTTTTTTTTTTTTTTTTTTTTTTTTTTTTTTTTTTTTTTTTTGTTTTTTTTTTGTTGTTTTTTTTTTTTTTGTTTTTTTTCTTTTTTGTTTTTTGTTTTTTGTTTTTTTTTTGTTTTTTTGTTTTTTTGTTTTTGGTTAGCATTAGATGGATTGGATATCTTTGGATAAATCCATGTCAAATTGTAGGATCCATCTCAGCTATATGATTTATCATGTATATTTAATTAGATTTTTAATTATTATCATAAAATTTTGACAAATGGAGAAGTCAGATTAATTCAAAAATTAATTCATAGATAGATGATGACAAAGATAACACATCCATAAAGTTTGTGCCCCCGCTAGACACTTTCACATGATGATATAATTTTGCCTAGCGTAGATATATATTGCTTCCCGTTGATGTAGGAGTTTCCTAGCAACTTCGGAAGCGGTGTATAATGTATAGATATTGTAGAATATAATTAGGGAAACGGTTTTTATGAGAGAGCGTGGTCCTTGCACCCAACATATGGGATAACGAAATGACTATCCCATCCTCATGAAATGCAAAATGAATCCTTCGTTGATGTTTTTTCATGCACTCTCATTGAGCCTGTGCAGATGCAAGGACCACGCTCCTCCACAAAAAAACACTTCATCAATTGATTATTTCCCCATCTCTATAAAAATAAAAAACCCTATAAATAAAAGATGAAAAGAAATTAAAGATTTACACAAAGAAAAGAAATTAAATATAGTTGGATGAAGATTAAAAATATATTTTATATACTCTTTCCAAAAGAATGTCTTGAGGGTTTTAACCTAAAAAATTAAAAAAAAAGTATTGAGTGTGAGCAAAATATTCTATGTTTAGTAAAAAAAAAAAAAAAAAAAGATGAGATTAAGGTAGCTAATATCACACATCAAGAAGTAACAGCAACATAAGACGTGGCTCCAACAATCCAAATTAAGGGCTCCACATAATCCGAAGCTTCTTTCTTTAAATCTCTGGTCTCTATATTTTTAATTAGGTTTCAAAAAAAAGAATAGAAAGAAGCGTTGAATGTAGAAATACTGACACCTCAGAGCCAGCCTTATATTTGGTGAGATTCAATGGGATACGCTTACCAAAATGGAAGATGAAATGTACATTTGTTTTTCTAATAATTAAAAAATAGAGAAGGAATAAACCATGAGAGTGACCACTTTTGTGTACTAGTGATAGTAGTGGCACAAGGGGAAGCGTATCTACTACCTGTCCCTCTGTCTAAATATGCACTATGAGGATACATTTGAATCCAAATTAATATGCCACTCAATTGTAAGAAAAGTTAATAAAGATATGGAAGAAAGTTTTCTTGTCCGGGAGTGTGGTTTCTGTGCCTGCATTGTTGTGTTTATCTTTTTTTTTTTTTTTTTTCTTCAAAAATGATCTCTATACACCCAAAATATTGAATGAAAGGGACACTGATTGAATCTCGTGCAAACGTAGAAACCACACTTCTAGATAGAGAACACAATCCCGATATATACAGTCACCATGTGGGAAGCATGAAGCTTCAAAAACCGTGTATGAAGAGTTGATCAGTCCTGGACGTGTACTTTGAGCTAGGGACAGGACGGTGTGAGATGAGATGGGATAGTTATCTACAGGAGAGAGGAACTTCTCTCTCTCTCGACAATGACCCGGTGTATTAGTCACTTAATCACTCATTATCCCTAGCTTGCACAAGTGATCGGTCATTTCTTGAGCTCGACACCTTTAATATTTCATTTGACCGATCTTAAGCTTCAACTAGTCAATTTAGGTCGAGCCTAACCGTGTGAGCCAACTTCTTACACCACTACCTTCTCTAGACTCTGAGCATATAGAAACTTTTGCCATAAAATTTAGTTACTTCATTTGAGAAATTCTCTAATTAGTTACACTAATTTTTTATAATGATTAGAAATATTATATTTAATTTTTTATTTTAGATTCACATTATGTTACATAATTTTGCATCCAAAGAAATTGTGTTGAAGTGACCAAAACAAGGATGGGGAAATTTTTGTTGCAACTATTTTCACAAACAAGTAAGTTCATGGAAGTGTTTTTAGAATCTAATTGTGTCACATAGAAGATGATGTGGCAATTCGATAAGTTGAATATCTAGAGAATTAATGATTAGAATTGGTCCAAATTTCAATCATGCATTTCGATGTATTGATATGTTTCTTTTTAGCAGTTCAACCATTAGCATGGACCATTGGGATTGTCCTTCATAATTTGCCACCCAATCAACCATATCATGGTTAAAACTCGACAATTTGACATATTGGCAAGGGTCAATTGGGTAAACTTTTGCACAAAATTTTACTCCCATCCTATTTTTCATGTCATGTGAGTGGGTATATGTACCTCAATCGATCTAATTATCCCTATAAACTAACTAATTGTTCTTCTATGACTTTAGTAGTTATCAATGTCACAATAGTTTGTGATATTTGTTCCTACTTAGAGTTGTAAGATTGCACCATAATGGTTGGAGTATTGGTACATACGCATAGATATACATGGAATGCATGCAACATACCCTACTAGGGTAAGTGCATGTCATCATGCGGGCCTATGGGAGGCTACATGGGAGTATTTTGAGTGATGAGGCAACACAATTTATTTGCATCCTATGTCTAATAGTGTACCTGCTCTATCGGATAGTGTTCTTTCCATATTTGAATGAATTAGAGTCTAATAATTGACATATGACTAATTGAGACCATGTACTCTCCACCCAATAGTTGAAGAAGCCTTCACGGGCCTCTAGATGGTAAAATATCTTTCTTCTCTTAAGGTAAGAAGATGGTAAAACATCACGTGACAAGAACATTCTGATTGTTGGTTTGGAATGAATCAATAAGTAGGACCCATACAGCTACATAGACACATATATACAGCAAAATTGTATGGACCCACAGACCCAAGAAGTTGGTCAGTATATTTAGATTTTGCGATCAAATTATAATCTATGAAATCGAGACTGATATAAAGTATGGGTCTCGTGGTGGAATTATTTGAATGGATAGATCATAGATGCTCACCAAACTGTTCAGAGTGTGCATCGCGTGGCCATTCATACTTAACTACTTAATCCTGTTTACAACTCTAAATAATTATAGATGAGTTGCATGTGAAAAAAATCCAACATTCTTTAATTTCTCCACGAATCGAATCGAACAACGTGTGGTTATGTGATTCATTGCTGAACACGGCAAATCGCACACGGCCACGCTGTAAAATGGGCTCTATCAGCGGCAGCCGCAAAACACATCTTAATAAAACTCCAAATTTAAGAAAAATCTCACAAGTTAAGAGGTTCTCACTTCTCAGTTTAAGTTAAATTAATTACTAATTAACCTTACTAAGGAAAGGGTATTTCTGTCATTAATCAACCAGCCAGCCAGCTAACGCTACACGCACATATAACAAGTTCTCTTGCTCTTTCCCCATAACCAAATAGAAACAAACAAAGCAAACCCTCCAACCCACATTGACCCTTCACCCACTTTAAAACCTTTTCTTCTCTTCTGTTTGGTAGGTTTTTGTGGTTCTCCACCTCAAACTTTTCTCTCTCCTCTCCTCTCCTCTCCCACCTCAAATTTCTCAGCTCCAATCTCAAGAAACAGAGCAAAATGGTTATATATCAGTTTTACATGTTTCTGTGGACAAGGATCTGTGAAGAGATGATGAAAATGGGTGAGGATGGACCTTGATGATTAGTGGAGGAGCAGGAGCAGCTTCTCTTCCTAACCCTTCTCATTAAAGGGGCGAGAAGCTTCCTAATGTGTTGACTCTGTATTTAATTCCCTCTGCAAAACCCAGAAATCAATTTCCTTCTTTTGATTCAGAGACCTTCTGTACAAACCTCCCAGAAGCCATAAATCTCTCTCTCTCTCTCTCTCTCTCTCTGAAGGTACTGTTTTGGTTTGAAATTCCATCACCATGGCGACCAAGCTGAAAGGGTTCTATAAAGGGTTCAAATGCTTCTCGCAGTTCTTCGGTAATGCTTCTAATTCAAAGATCAAAACTCTTCCTTTCAGGGCTTTTGGTTAAAATTTTGATTTGGAAGTTTGAACTAAATGTGGGTTTATGTTGATGATGTTGCAGTTATGAAGGAACGTGAGATCGAGATTGGGTACCCAACAGATGTTAAGCATGTAGCCCATATCGGATGGGACAGCCATTCTGCAAATGCACCTGGTTGGGTATGTTCATTCTTTATCTGATCCTTCTGTAATTACAGAGATTTTTTTTGATCGATTTCTTGATTTGTTCTTCCATTTCTGAAGATCTTTGTTTAATTTTATGTTGCAGATGAACGAATTTAAGACCTCTTCAGATTTTTCTGCTATGTCGCTTGGTAGCATTGGAGGAGAAACAGATCCCAGCTTCGTTCCTATTTCCTCCTGGACTTCTCTAGGTATGTCTCTGTTTCTTTAACTTGTTCTTCATCTCATACGACATTCCTACCGTTAGATTGGAATCCGGTGGGAATTAATTTCATTGGAAATGTGCGGAGATTCTTTGCTGTACACGGAGGTTTGGTTAGTGGTTACTGTTCTGTTCCCTTTAAGAGTTAGAGGGAGAGAGAGAGAGAGAGAGAGAGAGGAATCTCTTTTTGTTTTGCAAACGTGAAGCCAATTACTACTTTTTGGAGACCATGTCGTCAATGCCAGACATGGTAGGTGGCGTTTGGTAGTTTCCTCTGTTTGAGGGGAACAACTGAAAAGCGTTTCAGCACAACTTGTCAAATGGGGTTGGTGCAAGTTAGGGGTCAATTGGTTCAGTTTCGGTTTGGTTCAAGATACAAAATGTAAATATTAAAATTAAATTAAATCAAGAATAAAAATATTTTTTAAAAATTAAAACCGAATTTACTTGATTTGGATTGGTTTTAATTTTTATTTAGTTTTGTATTTTGTTCTTTATTCGGTTATAATTTGATCTCATATTAAATTTAGGTGATGGGACCATTTTTTTATTTTCACTGATAAAAGAAAAAAATATTATTTATTAGCGTCATATTCCATCAAATTTCTTTTCAAACATTCAAGTTGATTGAAATAGTAAAAAAGATTTATTTTTTTTAGTAAGGTAAAAAGAATTTATTTGATTCGATTTATCGGTTTTAGTCATAAATTCAGAATTGAACCAAGAAAAATATTTCAACCTTTAAAATCAAAACCAAACTGATTTATTTTGGTTCATGGCTTCAACTATCGGTATCATATTCGTTTTATCTTATTGGTATTGATGAAGACCAAAACTGATACCTTACCGATTCGGATCAATTTTCCGTATCATTTCAAGGGTAAAATAGTAAAAGAATGGATATATCATTTCAGGGGTAAAATATTAAAAGAATGTATTATTTTTTTTTTTTTTCAGAAAAGCAAGGGCAAAAATGATCCATATGCACCAATGATCGGATTGAATACTGATACGTAAATCTTTGCTTTGGTTTAATTCAATTTCATTTTAAAAATTTTAATTTTACCTTTTTTTCTCACCTTTTTTGAAAAAGCAAAAATAAAAGTGACTGAAACTTGATATTGGTATTGTATCGGTCATATCATGTCGGTCTCAATGGAGTATCTGATACCTAACTAATCCAGATCAATTACCCATATCCCTAAAATATCATTTTAGGATAGAACAGTATAAAAATATATAATTTTTTTTCTTTTTTGAACAAGAACAAAAATGTCTAATACACACCAATCTGATCGGAATAGGTATCATCGATTCCGATATCGATAATGATACCTAAATCTATGCTTTGGTTCAATTCAATTTCATTTTACACGATCGATTTCAATTTTTCTCACCCTTCTTTTTTATTTTTGGATAGATTATCTCTCTCATCTTAAAAATACAATTTTGGTGTGTGTGACAGATTTTGATCAATCGATGTTCAACGACGCAGCGCAGCCGAAAGACCTTCCGAAGGCACCAAAGAAACACAAAAGGAAGAAGACGAAGTCGACGATGTCGTCTCCTAATTCGGCTTCCTCGCCCTTATCGAGTTCTTCTAAAGCACCGAAACCCAAGTCTTCCTTCGCTGCCACCGTCGCTGCTACGGTAGCTGAAATGGAGACTACCCCCACTCAGCAAGGCTTAATATAAAAACATCTAATCTACTCCTCAAGAGTGTTTGTGAAGTAGAGCAGAAACGAGAGTTCTTCAAATTTCCTTCTGTAAATGAACAGAACTCTCTCTCTCTCTCCCTCTTCCTTCCTGTTTGTGTATTTAGAGTTCGTAGAACTTATCAGTTCTTTTATTCTTTTTTACTTGAGAGGAATGCTGTGTATATCTACCCCCCACCTCCCAAAAAAAAAAAAAAAAAATGAAAGAAACACTATTTATTTCTACGTGAAATCTACTACTTCTATTATTATATTAATTTACAAGCTCTTAATCAGTAAATTTCCATTCTAGCAAAATATATATATATATATATTATTATATTTATTTTATTCCTAGTCTTTTCATTATTAACATCATTATTATTAGTCTCTTTTGCTAATAATAATGAAACCCTGGTTAGTGTTTTCATATTGTAGCTTGACTTTAGTTTTGACTCTCTTTCTCTCTCCTAAACAAAAACTAATCATTGAGATACAACATTACGAACACTAGGATAGCCTAGTGGTGGCAGTTTTGGCTTGAAGAGTCGATGCCCAAGGGAGGAGATCATGGGATCAAACCCTATTGTACACATTGTGTGTAGGGGTAGGTGGCCGTTGACTTTACTATCACCCAGTAGAGTGGCTACTGGCTAGCGCCTAGTGGTGCTTAGTAGGATAGAGTAGCAAAAAAAAAAAAAACACTTATTTTCTAAGCAAAATGGTTGTAGTGATTATGAATGGTAGGAATATCTAACCCACAATCAAACATCAAAGGTGATATTGAAGATGTCGGAATCACCTTTGCTTATATTGTTGAAGCTCTTGCAGTTGGGCGAGTTTCAACTTGCTATTGACACAGGTTTCAGCCATAGCATTTTGGAGAGTGATAATTTAATGATCGTCAATCTCCTGAAACGGATTACTACTGTCTCTCCTTAGAGGATCGCTCACATCATTGATGACTATCTCACCTTATCGCATCATTTCCCTCATATCTATTTTAGGCGCACCTTTCGGCAAGGGAACATTGTTGCAGAATCGCTTGCTAATTTTGAAACTCATAGTCGTGCTTCTAACTTTTGGGTTATTAATCCTCCTGACTTTTTATCTCCTTTATTTATTGTTGACTTGGTTGACATCTCTATGCCTCGTTCTATATATTTCGATGCCTTTTTAATATAAGTTATTTCTTTCATAATAAAAATAAATAAAAAATAAAAAAATCCTGTGCACTTGAACTATTATAAATACAAAATCCACTCTTTGGGTAAGACAACGATTTTTTTTTTTTTGTTTGTTTGTACAAATGTATTATGCATATAAATATTAGCATCTACGGTACATTAGGCGTTGCATATGCAATTAAATAACTTTTGACGATATGATGGCAGAAAATTTGAAATCCATGTCATTTTATGGAAATGCAACCATTATAAAATCATAAAATAAAGAGTTTATTGAAAATGTCACCTACTTATGTCGGAAGGGATCCTTGGCAACGGATGGGAGTCAATCAGACTGTTAACAGAAAATATTCTATTTCGAGGATTGCTATTGGCCGGAATGGAATTTATCAAACTTAGAGTGCTTCGGACGATTTGCCCCACCTCCCTACTAGGTGTTAAGGCACAAAAGGGAGCACCCTCGTCAGAAAGCCATTACAATTGTGCAACAAGGTATTTTGGGGATTAAAAAAAAAAAAGTATGTACAATATGCAAGATCTAAATTAATTATACATTTTTAAACGATAAAATAAATGATTAAAAGGGAAGAAATGCCGAAAATACTTCTTTTGGTCTAAGGTGTCTGTCAGACTCAGTTCTGCAGAATTCTGACACTCTTTTTTATCTTCCGATAGAATTTCTACCAAGGGGTATTTTGGTAATTTTTTATATTAGGTTATTACTTGTATAATTATATCATATTGAATTGATATTGAATTAATGTTAATTCTTAATATAAACTATATCATATTACACTGATTATCATCCCCATTAAGCCCGACCTAGCTAGACCCTTTAATTACTACATGAAATCCGCATTTTACCCTCAATGCCTATAAAGTAATGACTGGCAATGTTAAGATATGCTTTTAGCAAAAGGGAAGAAAAGATAGGTTAATTGAACCTTAGCTTCGGCCAATTAACTGGGGGTAAGAGGATTCATCAGGTAGACATATTGAGGACATGTTTTTTTGTCACAGCCCAGCCCATTTATAGTTTAACATGCATTTAACTGAAGAAGCCCGATTAAGGCCCAGTTAAGGGAGCTTGATTAAAGGACAAACTTGATCGACCAGATATTGATCGCACCATGCCCACCCAATCTAAGCACAATTAGATAAATAGTAGGTCAAGGTGCAAGGCTTCAAAATGGTCAAACCCGATTAGACCCAAATTGAGATTGACCTGGGCCAACCAATTGACACCCCTACCCTTAATAAAGCAATTCGAGTTCTTAAGGAGAGTCCTAGATTACTTAGAAGCATATTGATCAACAGGCTCAAAGATAAAGTCCAACTAAGTGTATATAAAGTATCTTGTGGTTGTCAATATTGTGAACATTGCCGATGCAAAAAGAATAACAACATTCACCATATCCTTTTTTTACTATGATTTTCTCGTGGTTTGTAGTTGGAGGAAATGAAACCAGTTCATTGGTTTGGAGGTAAAAGCACTGATTGTTGAACAAATCACTTCTTCAATGGGAATAACTATATTTTCTATTCAAAATGCCCAAGAAAAAACAAAACTTAATTGCAGACACTTTAAACATTTCAGTCTTATAATGTTGGAGGTACGATGTGTTGAATTCCATCTATGGTGAAAGTGTGATGATTCTAAGCAAATTTTTAAGGCTATATGAGCATTTCTATAACAACAATTAACATTATTACGATCGGGCTATCGAACACGGGGTCCTCTATCCGGACATTGAATAGATTAATAGGTCTATCTGAACACAGTACTTCCATTCAAGAGATTGAGTTATATTCGTTATCATTTTAGAAGTCCCACAACTTTAGTCTTAGATTTGATGTTATATTTATTGATGATGGCATCATAGGAAAAAACCAGGAGCTCGGTCCACCCTTTACTCTAATAGGGGCTGCTTCGAATGATCGAGTTTCAACTGGTTCTCTAGTTGTGCTGATCTATTTGGTAGTTCACTACGTTCAGTTTCTTGTCTAGGATTTCGTTACATATTTGTAGTGAATTTCTTCATTTGCAAGCAAGCTGAGAGAGGGGTAGGATGAGCATTGTAACCCTATTTTCTATTGTGTACGGATTGATGTGTGATTGTTTGTTCTTGTTTTTTCATTATTTTTTAGCATCATTTTCGGACCGCATTTCTATGTAAAAGATGAATATATTGTCTTGGTAGCTAGCTACTCTGTTAGCTGGTAGTGCCTTATCTAACAAATTAAGTCGGGTTGATATGACTCTCTTAGACACTCAGGCTTTACCTTCTGTTCATCATCTAATTCTAATATATCATGTTTTCACTAATAGATCTACTGGTCTAACTGGTTTGGCGATGATCCATGTCATTGATTCAAAATTTAGCTTTGTCTCTATGAGTAATGTATTGGCTCAGAATCTGAAGCCATCTTACAGAGATTCTGGAAAGTGAGAACTTGAATGGATACTGATAAGATTGTAAGGTGGATTTTATTGGGAATGGAGTTTGAGTGGCTTGGGATCTTTTCCAAGTTCTGTTATCTATTTATTCTATGACTCAGAATTTTTTTTTTTTTTTTTTTTTTTTTTTCGAAAAACGGAAATAGTGAACTACACATAGTACTAGGGATTATATAGCATGTTGACATTGTCTACAGAATATTTTCTAATCATTGCCTTTATGGCAAGATTTTAGATTCCAAAAACTATACCATCATTAGATTTTAAGCAAAAAGTTGGTTTTGTTAAAAATTCCCCTTTTCCGGACGGAGAGGTGTTGTTATCCAAGGCCAATGCTGCTTGTTAGTTTCATCAATAAATTGGGTTAAATCTTCAGCATCGCTCCAAAATTGGTCTATCACCTATCCTTTTCCTGTGCTTTCTTCAATCCCTGAAGTAGTTCCTTTGTTGTTGTCTCACCATTTTTTCCACGTCATCAGATAATTACCTAGAATGAGTGACATTTTCCTTTATGTATTATTGGAGTACGGAATGGGGGAGGGTGTATCAGAAAGGGAGTGGTTAATTATCTGAGATACAACGGATTTTTCAACATACCCATTACTAATCCTATATTCTACTTGTTTAAGGATAGTATATGGGTTTGGTTTTTCATGTAAAAAGATAACCTAGTTTCTACAATTCCAAATGAAGTATCAAGTGACTATAAAAAATAACATAATAAAACTTAGTTATATCTAGGTATATCAATAGAGTTAAAAAAATAAATGACCAAATTATTTAGAGTTGATGTAATTTGTAAGGATCTTTTTCTGACTCTAACGCACAGAGTTGCTTAGTAAGTTATTAGGATTATGAATTTATATTTCAGTAAGATTTTTTTGCTTTTCACTAAAAATAAATAAAATAAAATAAAATAAATAAAGATTTGGATGTAGTTGAATGCTTAGTTAATTTATTTCCTTCTCACAAAAATAAATTTCAAAAAGCCATTTTTTATTCTAAAAATAAATATCTTTTTATTGTAGGGGCCTATCTATATCAGCTGAGTTTAATACCGATATGTATCAACCAATAAATCAACATGTTCAAAGAATTAAAACCGTACATATAAAAGGATAGACCAAATCATCAATCATGTACATCTGATGGCTGAATAATATACAAAACCTTTCACCAAATTAGAAATAAACGATTCTACCATGTGGAAATATAACTTTATTTCTTTTGCAGGAAGGAAGGTCCTTATCCAATCTGTTCTTTCATCCACACCATCTTATTTCATGTTTTGTTTTGCATTTCCCAAGGCCACTTGTAAAAAATTGGATTCCGTATATTTTCACTTTTGGAATGGAGATATCAATCAGACAAAAAAATACACCTAATTGGATGGAATAAAATTTGCTCTCCATAACACGAAGGTGGTTTAGGATTAAATACCTCGAATATCAAAACAAAACTCTTTTGTGAAGCTTGGATGGTGACTTATTTATGACGATAATGTACTTTGGGCAAATATTTTAATGCACAAATACTTCCCTAATAGGTCTTCTTTTGATCCTATCACTTTGAAGAAAAGAGGTTCTCCTACTTAGAAAAGCACTGTAAGTATCATTCCTATCTTCAAAAAAATGGTATATGTGAAAATCAATAATGAAAACAAAACTAGGTTTTGAATTGACCCATTGATCCCTTCCATTCCCAACTTTAGCCTTCTTAATTTCTATATTCTTGTCCATTTGAATTCATCTTCCATGTGGGTTAGTGATGTTGTTTTAGGTAATGAATGGAATGCTAGTTTGCTTTCATCCATGATTCATATACCTTTCACCAGTAAAATTTTGCACATTCCCATTTCCTCTGACAATGATATGTGGTGGTGTATCTCTAAAAAAAAGGGACCCTAACCACCAAAATAACCTCCAAAATTTTAACATACGGTAGTTATACTAATTCAATTGGACCATCTAACAGGTGTACATGCTTGTCTCTTTATTCACATTGTTGGCGCTTCTTCTAAAAACTCAATGTCCACCCAAAATTTAAGATTTTTTTCTGGAGAGTTGCTCTTGTTGGAATCCCTACCTAAGACATCTTGGGAAAATGGATGGATGTTGATCCAACTTGTGGACTTTGCCATAGTCATTATGAATCTCTTTGGCACACCTTCCTTTCATATGAATTTTCTAAGAGAATCTGGGTTGCTGGCCCATTGGGTTTGAGAATGGAAAATTTATGTGCTTTGTCTTTTAAGTCTCTTAAATTGTCCCTTTTTAATTCTAATATTATACCTGCAGATTATCTGAATAAATTTATTATTATTATTTTTATTATAACCTGCTATTTCCTATGGACACATAGAAATAAAGTCATTTTTGCTCATGAAAAACCTAACCATTTTTCTGTTCTCAACCCCATCAATCAATGGACTGACCATTACTGTCAAACTATTAAGAACCAAGTGATTTCTCTCCAGTCAATAGTTCTTGCTATAATATGTTTTTTTACCTTACACAAACTCATATTAATAAAAGTATTTACAACTAATACTAATAAAACTATCCCTGGGCTATTTGCATTATTAACAATGGAAAATGTGTCTCATTATTTGCTGATTACGTGATGATAGGAAAAACTTTTGAAGCCAGCGCAAAAGGATTTCTAGGTATGTAGCGATTCAACGGAATTGAATCACACACTTCTTGATAGCACTATGACAACATGACCTTGGAGTGTAGTCCCTCTTTTTCTCTATATTCATAATTTTATATCTATACCAGTCTATATGCTCGGGCCTACAAATGAAGTAGTTCTAGTCATGCGACTTGTTACTACTAATATCATTACTGAACTCTCACACATAGACATCACTAATGTGAACATTGATGTACTTAGCCACATAAATAATTAACGAATTTTCTTTTCTTCTGATTAAAAAAAAGAAGAAAAAAAAACAAATAAACGATTCTACTAGAAAAAAAAAATAGAAATATATGAAAATCCTTTGACTGTTACTACATTTGGCTCTAAGGATTAGGATGACTTGTTGTACCTGGACGATCGGACCATTCTAACTGCTTACTACAATTGGCCTCAAGGCCCTCCTGAGCGGTCTAATAGCTGTACAGTAACCATTGGAAGGGTCATGGATGGGTCTCCCTCTCTGTGAGTGAAATTTTTACAGCCCAAATCAAAGTTCAAACAAATTCTGTCTCATCCAGTCATACTCTTTTAATGTTTTTTACAAAATATTTGACTTCTCCATTCTCTACTCACTTGTCAATTGCACAACAGAAACCTTTTTCCAATCCAGCCCCGCATTCAAACTGTAATAAGAAATTAACCGTGTCAATTGGTTCAATTGGTTCGATTCAGGATATAAAATGTACAAACCAAATCGAACCAAATTGAGAATAGCACACATTTTTAGAAAATAAAACTGAATCAACTTAGTTCAATTTTGGTTTTTATTCTGTTTCGCATTTTTTGTTTTGTTCAATTTTAATTCGATTTTGTATTGAATTTAGGTCATATTTTAAGTGTTTGGATCAACTTTTTACATCTTCGATGACAACAACAACGTTCAAAACTTTATTTCAACTTAATTGGGTCAATTACATGGAGATTCCAAATATACAAAAAGATTGAGGAGTTATGGCTAATTATAATAACAGTAGTTAGCTTGACACACCACTACAATAATCCATAGGCTTATAATGACAAACTATAATAAGGTATTAATTGTCTACTTGACGTACCATATAAATCAGTCAAATCAAAGTGTCATACATGCATTACGTCCACCACCAAGACAATTCATCACACAATCTACTCTTATGAAAGAAGGAATGCGACAATGAATTCTTTGTCATTTAGAGCATTGAGCAGGAATCATAACGTGTGCATTTGCAATGACCATCGCAATCCTTGTTTTAAAAAGGGATAGATTATTTGGGTTCAATGGTTAAGACATGAAACTTGAATCGAACGAAACCAAAAAAAGATTCTACCAATTTACTTCAATTCGATTTTAAAAAACCGATTTTGATTTTGATTTTCAATTGACACACTTAGTCCTAAACTCCTAATAAGTTTAAAGGGCATTATTGTCATTTTCTATAGAATAAATAGAATATACTAGAATTATGGCGGAAGAAGGGAAAGAGGAAAAAAGAAAAGGGAAAATGGAATTTAAAAAACAGTTAAGAGACGTTGGTCCCCCAAAACTGACGCATAGCTTTAGAGGAGGAGAATAGAGCTGACTTAGTCTTCTCTCTAACGATATCGCCGTTAATCTTAAATGGAATTGTGTGTTCGAGTGTTTCACGCCCTCAAACCCTCGTCTCTCTCCATCACCCTCTTTGCTGTGTTACGTGACGCGGCACCAGGGTGATCGATCCATCCTTCTTCCCTTCCCTACCCTTTGTCTCACAGAAATCCCATTAAAACTCGCTCCCAACTTACACTTCGCCTGCTCCTCCGAACCCTTTCCATAAGGGAAGGCAGAAGCCATAAAAAAAAATTTTAAAAACATGTTTGATCAACCTCCTCATTGAGGGTCTGAATCAAGGTCTTTCTCTCTCTCCTGTCTCTCTCTCTCTTTCTTTCCCTGTAATAACTATAATTACAACAGGGAAATGTCGCGGACACTGGCACTATTATTCTTCTTTTTGTTCTTAATCACTTTCGAGATTGGTACAGCCCAGGATTACGACTACGCCGGCGATAAACCACCCACACCTCCAGCACCGCCACCTGCACAAGATAGCTGTTCTGGGATCTTTTTAAATTATGAGTTTTTATATCGAGAGAAAGAGTATCCCCACGTTAAGAATGCAACGGCGCAGGCATGGGCTTTTAAATCAACTGCAACTATATTCAATGCTGGGGATGTGGAACTAAAGGGTTGGAAGATATTTATTGGGTTTCAACATAAAGAGATTCTTATTGCAGCGAGTAATGCAGTTATTTTTGACGGTGATGATTTGCCGGTGAAGGTCGGAAATGGGACACACCTAGTTGGATATCCTCAGACGGATTTGAAGACATCTATTGATACAGCAAATGATATGACTCAGATTCAGGCGAAGATTGAGATGACTGGAACTCAGTTTGGGGTGAAACCACCTGGTATTCCAATGCCTAAGACTATACGACTTGAAACTGATGGCTACAAGTGTCCTGCACCAATCAAAAAGAGTTAGTTTTCCTTTCCTTTCCTTTCCTTTCCTTTCTTCATCTTCAATGAATTATCATCTCTCCCTCTCTTAGAGAGGTTGATAACAACCACCCCAATTCATCTCACACCATCTACTGGATGTGATTCTCACACCCCATATATGGACGGTGTAAGATGGAGTGAGGTGGTTAGCTGCCGGAGGGGATCCCCAAATGGGTCAGTACCAATGAAATAGAATCTCCACCCCCAACCAACACACAGCTATAAATAAGGGAGATTTCATTTCATTGGTGCTCACCCATGTGGGGAGACACCCCACATGGGTAGAGAATCTAGGCATTCGCGGATGCATTGCATTGCATTGCATTCCATTGTCTTCTATCAACTAGGAACCTCTCGTTCATCTCTTCTCAGTTTTTTATATTTTTAATCAATGCCATAAAAAATTACATGGTGCACATTCTTGTTCTATTTTATTTTATTTTATTTTATTTTATTTGAATGGAAAAAAGTTGGGCACATTGCTGGGGTGCTTAGCTTGTGGCACTCTTTCTCTTTTATCTTTGAAATTGACCCCATGCCCTCCCATTCCAACCTCTTTATTGGTTGAGCTGCTATCTATAAGAAAGCTAGCCGTGTGCCCAACCTCTATCCTTTTTTAATAATTAATCCTAGCTCCTCCTCTCTTCTTCCTTTTCGTTCTCTTCTTGACTTTAATCCCACCTCTCTCTCTCTCTCTCTCTTGGGATGCAAAGATGAGAATCATGTTAGTTTTTTTGTGGGATTGATTAAAGAAAATAAGGGGAAAAGAACCTTGCCGGTTTGACTTAGGAAACACCGAGACACAATAGATGCAAAATGATTGAACTCCCCCCCCCCCCCCCACTCCTATATGCACTAAAGATGCATTAGCCTAGAAGACCAAGTAGGGTTTTTTCACCCAAAAATAACTGGGAAGAAATAAATGAGAGCTACCTGGTTAATGTAAGATAATGGAAACCATACTTCTTATTTCGGAATCGTATTCAAATACCTATAAATCTCCATATTAATTGTGCTACTCATATCCAATGTGGAATTATATACTTTTGTGATCCAATAATACTAAGGTAACTAATGAAGTATTTTTGTTTGGGATTGATTTCTGTTTTGTTCCACAGAAACTGAAATGCACGTCTGTTGTAAGAAGGACCCAAAATTCAAGGCCAAGAAACCTAAATCAGTGAAGTTCTTGCCTCGTCAAGAAGGTGATCTATCTATGACCTATGATATTATCCAAGCAAACGAAGGGAACTATATGGCCCAGGTAACCATGGAGAACAACCACCCTCTAGGACGTCTAGACCATTGGAACTTAACTTGGGAATGGATGAGAGGAGAGTTCATATACAGTATGAAAGGAGCCTATACTCACCTGAAAGATCCTTCTGACTGCCTTTACGGCCCTGCCGGACAATTCTACAAGGATTTCGACTTCAGTACTGTCATGAATTGCGAAAAAAGACCAGTCATATCTGATCTTCCTGCTGATAGAGCCAAGGATGAGAAAATTGGAAACGTGCCTTACTGTTGTAGAAATGGTACTCTCCTACCAACAACCATGGATGAGAGCAAAACCAAATCTGTTTTCCAATTGCAGGTCTTTAAGATCCAACCAGATATGAACAGAACTGCTCTGTTTCCACCCCAAAAATGGAAAATCAATGGTGTTCTGAATCCAGATTACAAATGTGGTGCTCCAATTAGAGTTGACCCAACAGAAACTCCAGACCCAAGTGGGCTTGACACAACCACTGAAGCTATTGCAAGTTGGCAAGTAGTCTGCAACATCACTAAGCCTAAGGGCACAGCCTCTCATTGTTGTGTCTCCTTCTCTGCTTTCTACAATGACTCTGTCATCCCCTGTAATACATGTGCCTGTGGTTGTCCTGACAATGATACTTGCAATCCAAATGCCAAAGCTATGCTTCTTCCTCCTGAAGCTCTTCTTGTTCCCTTCGACAACAGAACTGCGAAAGCCAAGGCTTGGGCTAAACTGAAGCACTATCCTGTTCCCCGTAAATTACCCTGTGCTGATAACTGTGGAGTTAGCATAAATTGGCATATTTCCTCTGATTACAGAAAAGGATGGACAGCTCGTATCACTCTTTTCAATTGGGAAGAAATCAATTTTGAAGATTGGTTTACTGCAATTCAAATGAACAAGGCTTACCCTGGTTACGAAAACGTCTACTCATTTAATGGAACAAAAATTCCAGAACTGGACAATACCATCTTCTTCCAGGGATTACCAGGTCTGACTTTCCTGATGGGAGAGACGAATGGAACAGATCCTAAAAGTGGCCCAAGGGTACCAGGTAAGCAACAATCAGTGATTTCATTCTCCAAGGCCAAGACACCGGGGATTAATATAGTAAAAGGAGATGGGTTCCCTACAAAAGTGTTTTTTAATGGAGAAGAATGTTCCCTTCCTACAGTATTTCCTAAAGGAGATGGCCATCGATCTCATGTTAGCCTTGTACCCATAATTTTCCTTACAATAATGAGCTTTGTGCTTATGAATGATCACCTACACCTACAGTGATGAATTCATGATGATGATGATGATGATCATTCATTCAGATTTTTATCATACTTTGGGAGTCTAATTCTTGGGTATTGTTCCTCTTGTGACAGCAAGCAGATTCATTAAGTCTTCACTCTGTCCAGAAATAGTTTGTTTGTTTTGATTTTTGTATTCAGTAATTCGAATTTTAGTTGCAGAATTCACAATACCCGCATGAACCTCATTCTGATTTCTCTTTAAGCCTCTTTCTCAAGTTATTAATCTCTGTAAGTTTGAGGGGGAGGCGGGTGGATTGAACAATGGAACCATGAACAAGATTGGATATCCAAGAAGGTTTCGATGATGAGTTGAACCCCTGAAGCACACAGAAGAGGCTCTAGCAAATATAAGCTCTTCAAGGAAGGAAATATTGTAGTGTGTACCTACCTGCAAGTTCTATATACAAAATGAAAATGGATTTTTATATTGTAAGCAAAAGGGTTTCTTCCATGCCTTTTTTTTTTTTCCCCCTCCAAGAGGTTTGTAGGTGGCCAGCATTCTTGTCTTGCTTCTGGAGACAAGCTTTGTTTGATTTCCCAGTCCATGAATGGAAATGTTGTATTCTATGTAAAGGCTGGCTAATGGGAAAGACAATTTTAGGCTCAACTTACAATTAGATACTAGATCTTAAAACTATTTATTTCAAGTCCTATAGTTTGGTATTGCAATTTAACTTCCTTACTCCCTAGGCATTTTTTTTGTTTTTGCGTAAAACAAAATTTATTCATTAGAGCGTAGAGAATGCACAATTGTTGGGTCAGAAGACTCCTTCAATCATGGAGTGAAATTTGATTAACGATAAAACTACTTAGACCCGCATATTTCCTACTAATTTTCTTTCCAAATCATTCAAACTGAAGCCATCCTTGAATCCAAGACTAAATTGAAATATTTGGGTCTAGAATCCAATGTGAAAGCACTACCAAACCAAACTGATTGGGCAAAGGGGCATTGTAAACAAAATATGAGCTGGATTCCTTTGTAAAGCCACAACGTTGACATTGGGAGATCAATAGGAACTTGTTGTTGAGCCAATCCCTCTCCAAAAGCCAACTGGTATATGAAGAAGTATAGTTTCCCCATCGTGCCTAAAACATATTCCTTATAAAAGGAAAAATCTTGTTTAAACAGCCCGACCCCATCCTTATTGTTGTTGCAGATTCCCACACAACTCAGACCTGCAAACCACAGGTTAGAAACTGGCCCCAAGGGGACTCTGGAAAGAAGACTTCGATGCCTAACTACTCAAATGAGAATGGAGAAGGAAGTAGGTAGAGTTTTGAGTGTCCTACCCCATATTAATTTGTTAGGTATCCTTTATATAGTGGTCAGTGGCTCATCTTATTGGTTGGCTGATTGCTTTCTCTACTAATATGGATTTGCTCACCATTGGTAGGCCGACCACCATCTGAGCTAAGGATGTCAATTTCAAACCGAAACCAAATATCAAAACCAAAACCGAGCCGATTAACTGGACCAAAATCGAACCGAATTTATTCGGTTTGAATATGTGAGTATGCTTTTCAATTCGGCTCGGTTTCGGTTTAGAGTGTTAGAATTGTCGGTTCAAACCGAAACCAAACCGAATTGCTCTTATCATTCAAGAGTGTTTTTTGCAAACTCTTTTTTTTTTTTTTTTTTTTATGTGGAAGTGTTTTTCGCAATTTATCATCACATATTTACAAGATAAGAAATTTTGACTTAGCAATGGCCATAAGGCCCATAACTTGAGCCCAGTATGGCATTTAGTCCATCACAGTCATGGTTCAAAAGTGAAACCGTTTTCATAACTGAATTAAAACCGAGGTATAAAATCGAATTAAAACTACATATTAAAACCGAATTGGAATCGAAATCGAACCGAGCCAAATTGAATAGGTTTGAGTATCTAAATATGGAATCGAGTTAGTTCTCGATTCGGTTATTGTCCACCTTATCATCATTTGGAACCGAACCAAAATCGAACCGATTGACAACCTTAATCGGAGCTGAGGTGAAAAATCTCATAACGGTCAACCAATGTGGCAACAGTTAACCCAACTATGGTTATCCTATTGTAAGATAACCGTCTAAAATAATCTCAGTCAAGTCTGTTAGCTTTGGTTAGGTTTAGAAATGGTTATAAATGTCATTATCTCATGATCAGATGAAGGATCTAGGTGACACATGGGTGGTAGGAACCACCCATAGGGTAGGGTATGTGATTAACATAGGTCAGCATTCTTCACAAGGATATCCAGTTGGTTATATCAAGGGCAACCAAGCTTGATCGATGGTGTCTCCGTATGCAGTTGCGGTGTACTTCGTGGTTGTGGTATTAAGTACCGACCATAGATGCTATAATGGTATATCACTCATCATGACATATGGAATGATTGCTTGACTACTAGTTAGGCAATTGGATAGATAGTACATGGTCAGAGTAATTACTTATTAAATTTTAAAAAATTATTCAAGTAAATACCATAAACTATGTATTGCCATGCATCCTATGTATAACTTATACAACTTTGACTACTACTATACACTCATTCATGGTCCTAGATTTTTAAATTTCTATTTAAAATTTGGCAAATTCAATATGGGATGAGATTTTATTTATGAGTAGGGGACCTTAGGATCATGTCTACAAAATTTGGACCCCATTCCATATACTGCATGGTAGATATTAACTTCACCTTGAGGAGCTCATCAAGGTGGCCATTTTAGAAATTAGCCTTTAAAAAAAAAAAAAAAAAAAAAAAAAAAGACTGGTGCAATGCGAAATTAGTGGTTAAATCCTTTTAGTTCCTCTCTCTCTCTGGGAAAAAGAACCTTGTCATTTTGGGGCAAGAAACACCTAGATTGGTGTAGCATAAAAAGACCATGTTGCCTCCCCTTGTGTGTGTTGAAGATACCTCTATGCGCCCTCCTATTGGCCAGTGCATCTTGCGTACCCTATGCTAGGCCAACAAAGTTCTTTCACCTATATATAGGGTTCATCCAATTTGTAGGAAGACATTATATACCCTTGGTGATTGATGCTCTTGTTAGTCATATTCAGATTGCTTTCATTCCTAGAAGGAATATTCCTGACAATATCCTCTTATGTCATGAAATTGTCAGAGGTTTTCATAGGAAAAATCATCCTCTCTCTATTATCCTCAAATCAAATATTCATAAGGCATTTGATTCTATTAGATGAAATTGTATTTGGCCAGCTTCTTTGTAAGATGGATTCCCTCCTAATTTCATTAATTAGATTCAATGTTGTATTTTTTTTCCTCACTTCTTTCCGCTTGTTAATGGTTCCCTCAAGTTCTTAGGGATTCACAAAGCACCAAAGTTACCTTATCTCTCCTCTGTTTTTCTCTTGTTGCCATGGATAGTCTCTCCAAAATTCTCTTGAAAAAAAAAAAAAAAACTGAGAACTCCTTCTAGAGAATCCCAAAGTGTAAGACTTTAAAGATCACTCACATTTCATTTGTTGATGATCTCATGATATTTTCCAAAGCTTCCATTTCATCTGGCATAGCCATGTATGATGTTTTATCCTCCTTTACTGTTATCTTTGGTCTCTCCATTAATCCCCAGAAGTCTTTTTCTTTTCTTTTCTTTTCTTTTTTTTTTTTTTTAGGAGGTGGGGTGGGGTTGGGGGAATTTCTGAAAATCTTAACTCAGTTATGTGATATTTTGGGGTTTGATATTTTGGGATTTCTTGAGGGTCATTTCCTATCAGTTACTCAGGTTTCCCTTTTGATCTCTTCGAAGATTGTTTCTCATCATTGATCTCCTATCTTGTATAGGTTTCATAAGAGACTTTAGCTTTGGTTGGGCAAACCTCTTTCCTTTGCTAGTTGGTTAGAGCTTATTAGATCAGTCATACAAATTCTTATATTTATTCGTTTAGAATCTTCATTCTTCTAACTTCAATCACTTTAAAGATTGATTCACTTATGTCCCCTTTCCTTTGGGATGGCTATCACAATTTCAATTTCTTTCATCCCATGAGTTGGGTCAATGTTTGTCTTCCAAAAAAGAGGCAGATTTAGGTATTCATAGAGTCAAGGCATCCAATATTTTTGGTATTGTCAAGCTTATCTAGAATATTATTTCTAGAAAGAAGAGCATTTGGGTAGATTGGGTGTATTACAAATACATCAAATCTGATTCAATTTGGATTAGCCTTTGTCCTTTGGATGCTTCTTAGGTGGAGAGAAATTCCTAAGAGCTAACATCTGGTATCTGAGTATATCCAATCTTCTATTGATGGTTCTAACACCTTTCTTTTACCTGATAATTAGCATCATGATGGTGTGCTAATTTTTAAGTATGGTGACAGAATTAGACATGATGTTGGTTTTGATAGGCTTACAAAGTTATCTTCCATTTTGAGGGATGAATCTTAGATTCTTGGCCCTAGAACTTCTCTTTTCTCTAATTGAGATTTGGAGTAAGCTTCTTAGTATTAGTTTCAGGCCTAGAGGAAATAAAGATTTGGTTCAATGGGTTGCTAATTCTTAAAAAAAAAATTATCCTTTTCTAGCTTGAAATTTGGCAGGATCCAGAGCTCCAAATGTTCCCTAGTTTGAGACTATGTGGTTTAGCTTTTCTATTTCAAGGCATTGCTTTACTATTTGGAAAACTATGAATAGTTTCCTCCCCAATCATGAGTTTATTCTTCAAAGAAATCTCTCATTTTGTAATTATTGTCTCTGTTGGAACAACTTTGAGAGTGTGGTCAATCTTTTCTTCTCGTCCCTTCTTTAAGGCAGTCTAAGGGTATTCTTATAAAATATTGGCTAATTCCTATAGTTACATCCTTTTGACAAATGATGGAAGCGGATCCTAAAAAAATTTAATGGCAAAACTTCATGTGACTATCTTAGTAAATTGGCTTTTAGTGTATTGATTCATCATATTTAGACATCTAGTGGAAGAACAATAAAAGAAGACAGGCTTCCTCTCGTATGATTGAGCAATTATGGGACTCGATTATTTTTGACATTAGGGATAAAATCCTTTATAAGTATGTCGTGTGCCCTAATACTATTAGAAATAGGCATCTTGCACCTGCTTGGGATTTTTCTCTTCTTTGCCCCTACCCTAAGTTTTGGTGATCATACTTATTAATTGTTTCACTCCCC
>NW_024870647.1:195733-271034 GCF_013358625.1 Macadamia integrifolia
TTTTTCTTTAATCTATTTTCCGTTCATAAAAAAATAATAATAATAATAATCATTTTTTTGTTGGTTAAATAATAATAATAATCTCACACTATTAAGTGTGAAATTAATTAAATATATTTAACCCCTTTAGTTAAAAGGTATAATGGGAATTATGCATCCCAAGCCGCAACCTAATTTTGATGTCGAATTTAACTCGCCAATATGGCTCCGTTTGTTTTGGCTTGAAAATTTTTCCTAGTAACATTTTACGGTAAAATCAGATTTTCTTTTGTTTGTTTTTAGTTTTGAAATTTTTCATTGAGTAAAATTTTACAAGTGTGCTACCCTTTTCATAAATGAATTAAAATGTGGTTGAAGAAGATCAAACTATGTTGTGAACAAGAAGCAGATTATTCCAACGTAGAGACATCAACAAGATAAGGGCTTGGACTTATCGCATCGATTTGGTGCAAATCAGTACTTCAGTGCCAACAAATACATTCCAAGACATGAGTTTGGACTCAACCATTTTTGTTTCTATCAATCTTAGTTCTTAGGCAAATATGAATCCAACTAAGTCATTTACAGACCATAGTTGACAGAAACGGTAGATGAATTCCCTAACTGGATATAAATGATCGAATCAATCTGCTTCGTAAGCTTAATTGCCAGTTGTTCATGACTATAAATTGTGAGATAACTAGTTGATCACTTATGAATCAAATATATTACCTATACACTTTGGTTAAGGAATCTTGAGGTTGAAGAAGATGATTCCCAAAATTTATGCAGTAGGATAGGATTTTATTTTTTATTTTTTTTAAATATTAAAAAATCTTTTTTTTTTTTTTTAATGATACTCCCTAATTTGATTTAAATATTTCAAAAAGATCCTCTTACCTTGAAATTTTTCATTTTGAACCCAAAGTCCAAATGTATATTTAAGAAAAAAACCATCCAACCTAGAAATTTTCCAAATCGAAGGTTAATAGTTTCTAAAGTCAGGTTATGCTTCTTACAATATGGATTTTTTTACTCTTTTTTTTTAGTTTCTCATCCCATTCACATGATATGGTGTTACTGGTCAGAGATTTTGTTGTAGACAACGGACAGTGGAACATCGCAAGTGATTTTTTTTTATGAATTTTATCTTTTTGCAATTATATGACATGTAAGGATTTTTTCAAATGTCTCCGCTAGTGTTATTCAATTCGTCGAATTCTCGTGATTCATTCGATCAGATCGAATTTACAAATTATTCAAGCGAATACAATCTCACCAATTCAATGGTTTATAAACATCGCGCCTTATATGAAGTGGTAAATAGTATCATGATTAGTTTGACTACGCCGAATTATATCTAAATAATTCAGGTATAGTTAAAACACCGTTTTTCGGAGAAAAAAAATTATTTTAACTTTTAACTAAGCATGAAACCCTTTTAAATAGGGTTTACATTTTTCTTCCCTCACCCTAAGCCCCCCCTTTTCGCGAATCATGACTGCAAGCCTCCAACTTGCATTCCCAATCCCAAATCCCAACTCCCAACTTCCCATTAAGGCATTGACTAAGGTTCCAAGGCTTCCGCCTACTGCTGGAATTGTCGAATTGCTCTTTCCCTTTCGGCAATTCCAGCATTTGTAGCATCACACGGTCTGGGGGAAAATTCTCTCAGGTAAAAATGATGTCTGTTGGCCATGCTCTCAATCTCTCTTTACTTAGCTCCTTAAGACTTGGACCATTGCCCTGTGTCTTTATCCCCTAGGCCGCCCACTCTCTCCCCCTCAGTTCCTCTCCCAAGTCCCAAGCCCCAACCAACTCATTCCCCATCCTCACCCCACCTGCCCCTTCCTTGGCTCCCTCCTTGTCTCTGCATCTTGCTCCCCCAAATCCTAACCCAATCATAAGAGATAGCAGATTAATTGGGAAAAAAGATTTGTTCTCAATGGCTAATGCAATGAATTAATTTTAGAAAATTGAAGATGAAAGACAAGAGATTAGAGGCTTGTTCAATGTTACAATGACCTAAAGATCCTTGAAATTTTGATTTTCTTATTCTATTTTTCAAAGCTACTCTTGCTTTCAGCTTTGAATTTTTTTTAATGGAACTTCCTCTTTGAATTTTGATGTGGTTATTAGGGATATGAATCAAGTGATTTAGAAATCTCTAAATTTTACGAAGCTACTCTTGTTTTCTATGCTTATCTACATTATCAATTCATTTTGAAAGTACTTGACAATAGTATTAAGCAGAAGTGTGACTAGTTTGATTAAAACATTATGACTAGATTGCTTCTTAATCTTCCTATTATTTTGTTCCAACAGTCTAATGAGTTCCACAATTCCATCACATTGGTGTGGCCATCTTTTATTAAGCAATAAAATGCCTTTGTATTACAGTATCACGAAAGGATACTGTATAATAGGGGTAAAATATTCCTTGATGTATAGTTAAAAAAAAAAAATTTGCATATTTTATCCACTTAAAGTTGTTGGAATTTTTTAGTTATCCTAACATCCAATTTTTTTGTTTGAATCCGAATTTTTTTTGTTCGTTTTTCAGCCAAACCATTAAATTACCAAAACGCATTTTCTGAATAGTACTTCACCAACCAATTGGCTTGAAGTGGAGTGGCCTCTTGTGGGTCTTATACAAGATAGTTGAATTACCCACAGTCGATGTGGGACTATCTCAATACTCTCCCTTACATGCAATCCTCTTATTACCTTGTCTTCGTGGGTTGAGCAAGGAGCCCATCATTGACGGAAGCCCAACGTACCCACTCTGATACCATGTTAAGACTTTCATTTTAAAACCAATTAGCTTGGGCCTCCATCGATGATGGGCTCCTTGCTCAACCCACGAAGATAGAGCCATAAGAGGCTTGCATGTAAGAGGGAGTATTGAGATAGTCCCACATCGATTATGAGTAATTCAACTATCTTATATAAGAGCCACAAGAGGCCACCCCACTCTAAAGCCAATTGGCCTTAAGATGGAAATCTTATATATATATATATATATATATTGTTAGAACACCCAAATGATCCAAGAATCTAAATTAAATAACTATTCTATACTTGATCCATATGTTTTTGTTATAAAGAGGTGTGCATGCTCATCTTTATGCTCTCATTGGTTGCGATTTCTTTGAATAATCAAATTGCATCCCAAATTAAAAATTTTTTTTTAGAAGATCACTTTTGGAGGAATTCCTATTAAAGACATAATAGGAAAACGGACGGATGTAGATTCCACTTGCAGTTTATACTTAAATTAACAAGAATCTATTTGGTATAGCTTTCTATCTTGTGATTTTTCTAAGAGAATTTGGGCAGCTAGCCTATTGGGCCTACGCACTGAAGTCATCTCTGCACCTTCTTTTAATAATATGATTATGTATATCTTCACTTCCCTTTAAGATGATGTTTTAAATCATTTTTTTAGTAATTTCACCATAACCTTCTATTTTATATGGATTCAAGGAAATAAAGTGTATTTTAATTAGGCTCGACCCAATCCCCATTCAATTCTTTTTTATTTTATTTTATTTTTTTGGTAGAAATTCAATTCTTTACCATGTGAAGTAATAGATTGCACAAGCATGCCATCCTACCCAACAGATGATTCCAACCCAAACATCGATACCGATGGTATCTATTTTACCAAATGCAAACCCACTAATTCTTATTTCTATAGGTGTCACTGAAACAATCAACAACATCCCTAGTTGGGTATTTTGTGTTATAAATCTAAGTAAATATGTTTCATTAAGTGTTGATTACTTGATGATAGGAAAAAGCATTGAAGCATACACTAGGGGAATACTACGTGGTCTAAAGCAGACACAAGATGAGGGCAAGAAAATCGGGGAGGTGTGGAGCGACTCAGATGAATTAGGAAATGTTCTTGCGAATCGTAGTACCACTTCGCCATCTTTGAGAGATGTTCCTCTTATTTTAGATGTGTTTAATTTTTGTTTACTACTTTTATATGTCTGAAGCCTGGTAACGAAGTGGTACTATTATTGGCTATGCTATCACAAAAAGTACTAATCATGTTTCCATCCCCTTCCTTACCTCAAACAGCCCTGCCACGCCTCCCCTCCCTCACCTAAATCTTGCTCCCTCATTCTAGTCATACCTTTAGCACAGACCTAACCATAATGAGGCAATTGTCTCTTTTCTCAATCATTTGGCAGGTTGCCCCCTATCTGGCCCGAATCCAACCACCTCTACTCACATACCCACCCAACCGTTAGCTCTAAAACTAAATCTAGCTCATTCACCACAATAGGCCCAGACTCAATACCTGAATCCTACCTCAGTTATGGGGCCCCAAGGTATTGACTCAGGCCCAAGTCCTATTAACATAACAGATTCCTATCCACAAAACTCTCCTAATACAACCATGATGCAGCCGGTCAACCCATCATTAATCTTTCAATCCACCCCAAGCGTCCATCCTTATCCCTATGTCCTTCCCAACTCCTCTCTATCCTGACGCAAATCGAAACACTCATCTCCTACCACTGAAACCTCTAAGGTAGCTACCAAATCGAATAGAACTTGATCTCTCTCCCACCCGGATGAGACCACAACTTAAAGCAAATCAAAGAGAGCTCGATCTCTCTCCCGCCCCAAATGAATCTACAAATTAAAGCCAAATTCAAGAGCATTTTTTAGTGCACACATTAATGGAGAATAGGGATTATCAGTCCCACAAACCATCATGAAAGTTGCAAGTTGGACCTGTCAGGGTCTCGGGAGAGCCCTGACTATTAATTCCCTTGTGAATCTCTCTAAATCAGAATTACCAGATTTGATATTCCTTATTGAAACTAAATGTTAATCTCCAAGAATTGACTTCCTTCGAAACAAGCTAAAGATGTCTTCTCAAGTCTCTATTAATGCACATAAGGGCTCTGGAGGTCTTACTTTACTATGGTAGAATCACATTAAATTTTCATACATATAACATAATTATCGATTGTTAAGTTACCTTCCAAGACAATCTCTTCTTTATGACGTGCGCCTACAGGGATCCTAACAGAGCTCAAGGGCATATTGTATGGAACAAATTAATCTTTATTGGCAGTATCAAGGGTGATAAATGGCTCAGTTTTGGGGATTTTAACTTTATTGTCTCTTGGCATAATAGGGGATTTTGGGATGTGCAACAATTCAAAGATACTTTGTATGCTTGTAACTTTATGGAATTAGGGGAAAATGGTCCAATTTTTCACTTGGAATAACAAACGTCATGTTGACTCCAATATTGGGGTACGACATAATCGTGCTTTATCCAACCATGCTTGGAGAACCTTTTTTGATAATGCTACTATCTCTGTTCATCCAGCCCTTGGTTCGGACCATTGTCCCATATTAGTGGATACCCTAGGTGGGGTTACTCGTGGTAGAAGACCTTTTCATTTCGAATCAATGTGGCTTTGCCACTCGGGCTATAAATCTATGTGACCAAAGCATGGGAGATCCAACCAGCTGGTTTAGCGAAGGCAACTTTATAGTAAGTTAAACAGGTGCCAAACTTCTCTGAAAAAGTGGAACCGAGAAGTGTTTAGATGTGTACAGACAAAAATCGTAGCTTTAAAGGAAGAGCTCAATTATCGCCAAGGTCTTTCAACCTCAGAGTTTTCCCAGGAAAAGAAAAATCCTATCTGTAAATTACTTGCTAAGGAATTAGCTAGGGAAGAAGAACTTTGGCACCAAAAGTCATGCATCTCAGGGTTGTAGAGTGGAGATCAGAATTCGAGCTTCTTTCATCCTTCAACCATTCAACCAAGGAACTGGAACAAAATTACCAAACTTAGGCTTCCTTCGGGTGGTTGGACTTCTTCAGATGCTGAAATGGTTAAGAAAGTTTTCGACCATTTTAATGCTACTTATTCCACTAAAGCCACTGATCATATAGCTCTTCAATAGATCTTAGATGTTGTTGACCCATTGGTTCTTGCTGATCTTAATGCTTCCCTATGTGTCATCCCACCTATGGAAGAGATTCATAAAGCTTTATCCAGTATGGCACATTGAAGGTTGATGGATTCCCCCAATATTTTTTTGGAAGTTTTGGGACATTGCAAATGTTGATCTAACTAGTTTTGTCTCATACTTTTTTATCTCGAGATCTATACCTCGTGAGCTAAACAAGACGTATGTATGTCTTATTCCAAAGAGAGCTAATCCAGAGTCCATGAACCACTGCCGCCCAATTAGCTTATGTAATATGGCAATGAAAATTATCACCAAGATCCTAGCCTCAAGACTGAAAGGAGCTTTGGACAACATTCTATCTCCTCATCAATCCTCCTTCGTACCTGACCGGCTAATCTCAAATAGCGTCTACATCGCCCATGAGCTATTTCACTACATCAAGAAGCGTAAGACAAGTAAGAAAAAATTTGTTGCTATTAAACTTGATATGCGAAAAGTGTATAACAGTTTAGAATGGCCCTTTATCTACCATATGCTTCTTAAATTAGGTTTTTGCTCTAATGGGTCTCTCTCATCATGCAACGCATCACATTAGTTTCTTTTAGCATTCTGATTAATGGAGCTGATAGAGGTGCTATTATCCCTTCAAGAGGCATCTGACAAGGAGATCCCGTCTCCCCCTTTTTCTTCATATCATGCTCACAGGCTCTTAGCTCGATCTTGTCCAAGTATGAAGCTGCACATCTTATTAAAAGGGTCAATGTTCGTCATTGAGCTCCTCCAATTTTCATTTGTTGTTCGCCGGTGAGTGCATCATGTTTCTAGAAGTGAATTTGGAGGAAATTCATCATCTCCAGGAGTGTCTTGACCCTTTATTCCAAGGCTAGTGGGCAAGCTATTGACCTTCAAAAATCTTGTCTCACCTTTAGCCCCAACACCCCTCCTTGAATTAAGAGATGGTTCTTTAGAATTCTAAAAATTCTATATGGGGAAGGATCTTCCAAGTACTTGGGCCTGCCTACAGATTTTGGGGTCTCTAAGGCACAACTTTTCCAAGATGTTCGTGAAAAGGTGTGTAATAAGATTGCTAGCTGGCAGCATCAACTCCTATCCCACGCGGGTAAAGAAATCCTTGTGAAAAGTGTTGCTTGCTCTATCTCCAACTATACAGGTTCCCATTTTAAACTCTCTACCTCCTATCACAACCAAATCAAAAGAGTATGGTGAATTTCTATTGGGGCTAGAAGAATGGAACTCAGAAGACTCTTTGGGTTTCATGGACTATACTTTGTCAATCCAAGCAAAAAGGAGGCATTGGTTTTAGGGATCCCTTTCTTCACAATAGAGCCCTATTGTCTAAAGTTGATGGAGATTATAGTCATATCCTGATTCGTTGTGGGCTAGGTTTCTCAAGGTTATCGATTTCCTAAGTCTGCCTTTCTTAGTGCCAAGGCAGGAAACCAGCCCTCGTGGGCCTGGAGGAGTATTATAGAGGGAAGAGAAGTTCTTCGCAAGGTCTATTGTGGCAGGTTGAAAATGGTGATAACATCTTAGTATAGGAAGATAATTGGATGCCCACCATCAAGAACTTTAAAGTTGCTTATCCTCCACCTGTGGGCAGTCTCTCTTTAAAAGTCTTAGCTCTAATTGATTATGACAATTGCTATTGGAATCTAAATGTGTTGGACTCTCTATTTCACCCATCTAATAATGACGAGATTTTGAAGATCCAAATCAGTCTTTTCCCTAGACCTGATGCCAGGTTTGGGGAGGATCCCACAATGGATCCTTTTCGGTTAAGACAACATACCATCTTCTTGATAACCTTCATACTGAAAAATCTTCGAGGCAAGCTTCTTCCTCTTGATCTCACCCTTGGGGGCAAGTTCCTGACAAGGTTTGGAAAAGAATATGGAGTTGCAAGACCCTTCCTAAGATAAGATCCTTTCTTGGAGATGTTGTGGCCAAGGTCTTGCTTCAGGTGATGGGTTTCTTTCTCAACATATGATCTTTGATCCTTCTTGCTCTAGATGTGGATGTGTCTGGATCAACTAATCATATTTATTAGATTGACCCGTTGCCAAAGCCATATGGTTCAACAGTTCTTTATCTTTCTCTCCCCCATCGAGTGGCAAAGCTCCATGAATGGTTATTGAGCTGGGACTTTTTTATACATCAAGATAGAAAACAAGCTTCCGAAATGCTGAGCCTTTGTTCCTTCATTTGCTGGTACATCTGGGTTGCCTGAAAATGGTATGGTATTTGGTGGAAAGGCATGGCACCCTCTGGAAGTCGCTCAATTAGCCCAAAAATCTTTTGTAGAATTCTGCAACTAATCCTAATCGGACACAATCTCCCTGCTCGGCCACTGGTGAGAACCATGTGATCAATCATTGGATTCTTCCCCCCATGGCTTCTTTAAAGTGAATGGGAATGCAACCCTTCCTCATGACTCTTCTTTAGGTGGAATTGGGATGATCATTTATGACCATTGTGGCACCCAACACTTTGTAACCTTGGATCGACTAGTCTTCAAGTACAACACTATTGGTGAGGCTGCTGTAATTAGGGAAGGTCTTCTTCAAGCACAATTTCTTGGCCTTACCCATTTGTACGTTGAATTTTATAGCAAGGAGCTGATTTCACTACTATTCTTAACTTCCACTCCTTCCCCTCTGCAGGTGGCTCAATTTGCAGCTTGTTTATTCTTTTATGTTCCAAGGGATACTAACAATATAGCACATACCCTTGCCCATAAGGCTCTGTCTTTGACATATAAGACACTATGGCCAAACTCTACTCCTTGGCTTCATACCCTCTGTGTGTTTGAAGCTTTGTGTTCCCCATGCTATCAATGAATTCTCTATTTACCAAAAAAAAAAAAAAAAAAAAAAAAAAAAGAAAGAAAGAAAGAAAAGAAAAGAAAAGAAAAAGAAAAAGTCACATATACCCACCTGAATGAATTCTTGTTTTTTTTTTTTTCCAAGAAAGAGAAGGAAAATTACACTATTTGCCCACATTTGAACCCCCAATTTTCGCTTCTTTTGACCCTTTTGATCTTTATTCTAACCCCTTCATCTTTGAACTTCAGCCTTCAATACCGAGAGGACAGAGAACGAACCGAGCCCTAGGGAGCTGCAAGTGTTCAAAGCCACTGGCCGCACTCGCCCCTTCTCTTCTGAAGCCATTCAGGCCTTGCAGCACCATCGCCGGAGGAGGTAAAGTTCTTCGTTCTCTCTCCTCCTCTGCTTCCTGTCTTCGTTTCATCCAGGTTCAGGCTTAAATAAGGCTGATTTCTGGTCTCAGTCTCTTAACATCTACAGTTGACCTCAATACTCTTTCCTTTATTATGAATTAAGTTCCCTTACTCATGCGTGTTAGTAAAATGTGCCTCAAATCAATTTGATCTGCTGCTTTTGTTTTCATAATGAAGTGGTTACTGATGGAAGTGAGTTGAACACGGGTAAGTGTGCTGCGCTCTGGACATGGATATGAGGTGTTTGCCAGTTTGCCTCAGTGAATCTGGCAGACCCCATTAAGAGAGACTGTATATAGTAAATTTGAATCATGTTGCAATCGATTTTGTCTTCTACCTTCAACCAGAAAATGGTGATGCAAATATGCCATCAACAAAAAATAAGCCGAGGTGCTAAATGGAGGACGGGAGTGTGAAGGATGGAGATGTTGTCTTATGTGCATCTAGTGAAGACCTGATTTTCTAGACGGTTAGCATGATTTTTCTTTACTAAGGAATTGAATGGACCTGTTACTCTGTTTAAGATAACCCTGTGGGAATAAGTTTTTTCCCAGTGTTGCAGTACCGAATAATAGAGAACCCCACAGTTGTTCAAGATACAATATATATAAGCTTTCTGGTAGTTGAGTCCCTCTCTTTGGATATAATGCATATTAATGGCCCGTTTGATTTGTTTTCAGAAACATGTTTTCCCTTTTTTATGTGCTCAGAAAAGGAAGAAAACCCTCTTTTCCATTTGATTTTTTTGTTTTGTTTCATCTATTTTTTGAAACAGAAATGGAGAAACTAGTCCGATCTATTTTTCAGTTTTTTGAAACAAAGAGACAGGGAAAAAAATTCACAAAAATACCGATTGATTAGGCGATCTACCCAAGCCCTTCTCACAAAATCCCGATAGAAGGCACTCTTCTCCATATCTGGCTACAACTCTCAAGTGGCAACTTCAAAGGAAAAACCTGAAGGTTAACCTGCAACTCCCCTTCTCCACTCATCTTCGTCCTTTGAAGTGGCAGCTCCATCTCCAAGCTCCTGAAGCTCTAGGTTCCCTATAGTTCCCGTAACCCAGCGCTGAGGATCTCTCTCATCCCTATAGTTCCTAAAGCTCAAGGTTTGTCATCTTGCATCGATCAGCTAGATTCATCGGTAGTATCTATACCTGCAACTCCACTGTAATTGTTCAACCCATTCTAGAGTTCCTGCCTTGGCCCTAATTTCTTCTCTGCTAATGGTGGGGATTTGGGGTTTTCTCTTGTTGATCTCTGTGGGAAAGATCAACAAGAACCCTTTCTCATTTCAAGCCTGATTGCTCTTTTTTTTCTGTTGATTTGTGTTATTGGTGAAGTGATTGCGTTTGAAACTGAAAATTTCATTCAGTTTTGGGGTTTTGGTTGCTCTATGCGTCTGAAACTAGGTATGCATCTGAAACTGGAAACTTTTTTTGTCTGGATATGTCTGAAACTGTGCATGCATTATCAGAAGCCCTCATCCCTGCGACTGGGTATGCATCATCTGGATATTTCTGAAACTGGGTATGCATCATTAGAAAGCCACCTCCATTTTTACTCTGCGTTATCAGAAGCCAGCATTTCCCCCCTTTTTCTTGCTCTGCTGTCTCTGAAACTGAACCCATAATACCAAAGTGAAATCTTTAGAAACTCTCCCTAGACCGGAACTTCATCAATTTATATGAACAAGCTGAGGTAACTGAACTAGAGAAAGATCTTTCCCTTACACTAGAATGCTTTTGATTAGTAATATAGTAGTTTTCTCTCATGATCAATTTCACTTTGTTTTCCATTTGTCTTTTATAATAAACTCTAAACCCAGGGATTGTTCTTAAGATGGGTCTTAGCTCTTCACAAAGGAGAATCTCTGCCCCTGCAAAAAGACAAGGATGAAATGGGTTTTGTTTTAACCATTGTCATAAAACCAAGCTTTGAACATTGACTCTTCCCCCTCAAATAGATTATATATATGCAAGAGATCGAATCAGCAACTAGTTACTGTATCACTCCACAGTTATTTCTCCTTATTTCCTTCGAACTGCTACTTAATTAATAACCCGCAAAAAAGTGAACTTTACTGCTACAAAAGCTTTTATGCATCAGACCTCATCTGTAATGCTTCTTGATCAAGATGCCTACCAGTTCCTACTCTTAATCATGGCCTTGGATCAATCTTAATTAGTGAGACCCATTTACCCTTCTGGGTCATTTTTTATTCACATTCTTTTACTAGTAGCAGAAGCAACAGAACAGGTTGGGTTTCAGATTTTAAAATTTCCAAGTAAAACCGATGTAAAACCAATTATTGCATGTAAATTCTTCAGCTTCCTACAAAGAACAGTAAACCACTGCTTTAGCTTTAGCCCATATAAAGTTACCCCGTTGATCTCTAACCTTACCAACACACACACCCCACCCCCCCACCCCCCCAACCCCCAAATCCAAGACATTCTCTTGAGGATCTTCTACCCCTTTGCAAACACCCATATCATGATTAAACAACCTATATGCCCAAAGAATTATCTTCTAGATTTCAAATTTAGGTTCTAGAAGCAACAAGTATTGCATAGTTTCTAAATTTGTGATTTTTGAAATAGTGGTGTACATGGCTTCATATTGTGTTAAGCAACTTGATGAAAACTTTTGTCAAAATGTTAATGTCATAACTGTAATTTATGAGACAAGCATAAGAAACAGTTTCCAGAAATAGGTGAAATCAAACACCAATATCTACTGAAATTTTTTCCTAAAACGGAAAAATCAAACACTTTTGTCGAGGCAAAAAATTGTTTCTTAAAACAGAACCAAGAAAAACTGTTTCTGCTGTTTCTAGACACAGAAACAGTAGAAACAAAATCAAACGGGCCCTAATTTGTCGAGGTAAGGTTGAGAGTTGAGACTTGAGAAGTGATAGATCTGATCCTAAGAATGAGATGTAACTGTAGTTTAATTCTAAATACTATATGTGATGTGGATGATTGTTATTTTTTCAGACATGTTTTATGTAATATAGTTGCTTTGAACTTTGGACATGCATTTAGATAATAATTCCTCAATTTTATGGGTCTATATAGCCTTTTTTTTTTTTTTGGTCCCGTACTTGAAAAATGTCAGTTTAAAATGTGTACGGCCCATTTTTCGTTTTCAGAATGTTTGACCTTTTTTCGACTGTCCTGTTTAATTTTTCAATTGTTTTACATGTACCGTCCTGAACAAAGTTTTTTTTTTCCCCATTTTATCTATCACTCAGATCCTTAGTCCTCATGAACTCCGCCCGACTCCTTAGTTCTCATGAAATTGACAGTTGTTCCTAGCAGACCCACCGACGTCTTTCCCAAGAGTTGTAGGAGACCTTCATCTTTCCTCTGGTATGTACTCACATCTGCTTCTCTTTCTCTTTCTCGTTCTCTCTCTCTCTCTCTCTCTCTCTCTTTCTCTCTCTCACTCTCTCTCTCTCTTCTGCTCTGATCCCATCTCTGGTAAGATTACACATCGGAGGGAACCTGGTTCTTTACATCGTTTCGAGCCCTGAAATCCTTGAGGTTTTCCTTTGATCTGTTGTCTTCCTTTCTCCTCTCTGCTCTCTGTTTCCACCCAAACCCTGCATTCTTATGGGCTATTCTATGCACATTGGCTTATGCGGTTGCCCCGGATGTGTGTCTCCCACTTTTGACTTTAAATTCATTCATTAAATGTAATCTCTCTGTTTAATTGCTTCAAACACCCCCTGGGTTTCTTCCATGACGTTTATGCTAATCATCATTATTTTTTGGATTCCTTCCATCATTTCTGTAGTTGTTTCCAAGAAAATCAGAACTTGTTGTTGGGTTATTCGTTTCAATGAATGGTTAGGATCCACAGCCTCCTTCTGCATTCAGTAGATCCTCTGTGGATGCTTAAGGTATTTCTGTATTTGCACGATTTGCTTGAAGATATTGTTGACAAACAATGCCCTACATTCAGTCTGGGATAGTTTTTTTTCTTCTATTTGGGTTTATTCCTTATAAATTGCTACTGTGATTGGTTGCTCCTTCCATGTTTTTTGTCCTTGTTTTATCTTTTTGTAATTCTCCTGGTTCCTTCTCTAGCCAAATCTGACTTGCTATTGAACCATTTCAGTTTGTGAAAGCATGCATACCCCCCTATTCCAAAAATTTTTGAGGACTTGGAGTTGAGAATGAGTTTCTAGTTTCCATTATTTTCCTGTTATGTTCATAAGGATTTAATTTGGATTTCTTTATTCTGTTTCGAAGCATGATTCATTTTTATGTATTTCACTCGCTGGCCTAGCCTTTCTTGCTCTTTCCTTTTCTCTTGCTGCATCAGTACATATGTATGGGTGTAACCGTGTCAAACCTTGTGCTTGTTTGGTGATATCCCAATGTTAGAGAGTCATGAAAGTAGGGGTCTCAAGAAACAGACTGACAGAATTCCATAGCAGGTTGGTAATTGTTTTAGTTTTAAAGACTAACTACGAGACTGAGATGTCTCCGAACACTACAGTTTGGACTAGCAATGGAAAAAACTGATAAAAATCGACAAACCCGATAAAACCGGTAAAAGTCTCAATATATTTTAATTATATTTTGTAAATTTACACCTTCTTTTCCCTTTAATATATGAACGCCTGGACCAGACCAAAATTATACCGATAAAAGACTGTTAAAAGAAACCAGTAATGGACCGAAACTGATCGGACTGATAGCTAGCGGTTCAGGTTTGGTTTGTTTTGATTTTTGTAGACCAAACACCTTATTGGTCCATGTTTGGTCTGACCTGGTATATACAAAGAACCAAAAGGCAAATCGAAATTGGACCGAACCGACCATTTGGACCCCCTTACATGAAAGGTGATATTAGCATAATATGTCACATGCTAGGTTTCCCATGCCGCTAGTGTGGGGAAAATCTCCCACGCCACACCAATCACGTGGAAAATATTCTCATCGACAAGGCGCTCACACGGTCAAAGGGGACAGCGTCAGAGCGAAATCCACAGTCAGAATGTGAGAGGGCATGGAAAGGCATCCCCACACCACCTGCTTGGGAATCTTATTCCCTTGCTGATAGACTTTGTATGAGCGATTGGCCCCAAATATCTGCATGTGATATATTGGACTACAAGATAGTGCACAACAATGGTTAGAATAATTAAAAGCATATAAGGATAAACATGGGGATACATGCCAATTACATTGGAAGATATTTGGTTGAATTAGACTGTAATATTGGGGCATCACTAATCTAAACCATTTACAATATATCCGAATTTTACAATCACCACACCATCATTCCACCAAAATGAAAATTGGGCACCTTGGTAAGCCAATGAGTTTTCCCTTTTTTTAATATGATATGCAATTCATTATCTTCACCACGGACTAGGTGAGAGAAATGGCGTCTTCATCTTCTTCTGCTCTTCGAGAACTACAGCACGAGCTGGAGATGAAAGCCAACGATCTCAATAAGCTCCAAAAAGGTGAGTTCTTTGTCTTCTTCTCCTTCTACGTTTAATTTACTTTCTATGACCTTAGCTTTCCATCTTATTTTTTTTTCCCACATTTGGAAGTCCAACAACTTCATAGATTCGTTTTCATTTCAGATATTGCGAAGAACCACCAAGTGAGAAAGAAGTACACTATCCAGCTCGGTGAAAACGAACTTGTTCTCAAAGTCAGTTTGATTTCATTTTCAGATTCTTTTTTTCTTTTCCACTTTATTCTCTTATCCTCTGGTTATTTATTTATTTCTGTTAATAGGAGTTGGATCTGTTGAATGAGAATGCTAATGTGTTCAAGTTGATGGGTCCGGTCTTGGTGAAGCAAGACTTGGCAGAAGCAAATGCAAATGTCCGCAAGCGCATTGACTATATCTCCGCTGAATTGTATGGTGACTTTGTTTTAGGTGTTCCATTTTCATTTCCTTGATTATAACCAGTTCACAGGGGATTCTATTCTTCTTGTGTTTGAGTTCTGACAGGAAACGGCTTGATGGTAATCTTCAAGATCTGGAAGAGAAACAGAATAGCAAGAAGGATGCAGTAAGTACTTTACCTCACCATTTGCTATGGAGTACCTTTGTGGTTACTAAAATGCCAGTTTTTTTTCTTCACCATAACTGATTATGATTACTCTCAGTTAGTCATTTGGTGAGATCCATCTAATCTTCCGATTCTGTATCTTGCTTCATTGATTAGTTATGTAATTGATAATGTTTCATGGATATTTTAGTGTTTTTCAATTGGGGAACAAACAATTCCATTGAAAGGGCAAAACCTCCAGAAGGCAAGGACAAAAATCCAAAATGGGGACAAGCTTAGAGGCATTTGATGTTTTGAAAGGACAAAACCTAACCTTGGACAAGCTTTGAGGAGCTGATGTTTTCTCCCATTTTCTTTCTGTCAATCAAACTGTATGCCTCTATAGTCACATTACCATCGGTGCAACAGAACCTAGCAGGACAAAATGCAAGACTTCAAACTTGATAAGATATCCATGATTCAATGGTCACTGTAATTTATTAGCTATTCAATGAGGACATTCTAGTTACTGTGCTTTTAAAAGTGTAACTGTAGCTAATATGATCTCTATGGAGAAAGTGTAATCTGCATATGGAGGAAGTCGAATTTCCATATGGTTTGACGTTACATGGTTTTTCTGATTGATTGCGTGTCTTCTTAAGTTTATTCAGGTTATTAGTTTTAGGCCGGTGATGATGACACATAAGTGTTAGTATGATAACATGGGTTCAAATGGGTGACATTCTTCCAGTTTTCCACAAACAAGATTGTCAAGTTAGAGAAACTGATGTGATCCGAAAATCCTAAATTGGGGTCACTATGGGCCCACCTTTGTGTATAGTAATCAAAGTTTAAAAGATAATGGCAAAACTGTAAATGAAATGAGGTTTGCATAGGGGGAGTTGCAGGACCGTAAGTAGGCAGAATTTTAAAAGGGAAGATCCGTAATTAAATAAAGGGTACAAGAGGGGAGTTATGAGATAATGACTAGGGCAACTGGGAAGTGAAATTATTAAATGTCTTGAAGGCATTAGAGATAAAAGGGTGGGACATTACTATCAACTAAAGGAATAAGGTTTAAACATATATTGAATAGGGGGGGACATGGGTGTTGTCTTCTACCTCCTGACGTGAACCAGTAGTCGGAAGTCCAGAAAAATGCAAGAGCATAGTTGTTAAGGGGAAACCAAGGTGACGCCAACAAGGGACCCAGGCGATGCCTTGACAACTATGCACAGGAATGATATAACAACAACAACAAACTCAACCTTGTCCCAACTTAATGGGGTCGGCTACATGGATCCATACAAAACAAAGTGGGGAAAAATGGAGTCCAAACAAAATAGGGAGAAAGAAGAGATGAAAAGATGAGAGATGAAGGTAAGAGGAAAGATGCGCAGGAGTGGTAACTCACTCTAAAATCCTTTGATGTGCCCGAAATTTCAGGAGAGGATTTGCCACACAAGGCCCTTTTGACAACTGGTATTAGATCAAAAGATCGTAAATCTGTTTTAGAGCCCAATCGTAGGCTTGAATTACATCAGATCAAGTACGAAAGTTGATAAGCTTCCTGATTTTTTTTTTTTTTTTGGATGAATAAATAATTCATCACCAAGAGGAGAAGATTTTACAAGGGGAAAAGGGGGTGGGGAGCCACAAAGGCTAAGAACAAAAAAAAGGGGGGGGGGAGAGCAATGCCAGGAGGGCTATAAGGTTAAGAGAGCAAAAGCCAGGAGGGCAACTGAACCAAAAGGCAGCAAAACCAAGAAAGGATCAAGTCAGAAAGGGGGGCCGAGTTAAGGAGGGGGAGGGGTGATGGTCGGCGGGAGGCCCCAGGAGACAATAATAAGCATGTTTCTTGGGGAGTGCCTGATGAAAGGGAAGGGAGGTTATCTTGGAGGAGACATTATAGTAGATGGCTTTCTAAATCTTGTCGGAGGAGTGAGAGTTGGAAGTCTATCTATGAAAATTTCTCTCCATCCAGATACGGTTTATGGTGGCACAAAAGGCAAACTCTCCAATAGTGTCACAGATTGTAGAACTGGCAAAGGTTATATCCATCCAAATCCATTCTTTGCTAAGGGGAATGGCTCTTCTAGGCGAGGGCCAGCAATGCTTAAGGAAGATTTTCCAAATTGAGGAGAAAGAGTAGGAAAAGAAGAGATGGTCTGCATCCTTAGTTCCATTCCAGTAGAGGCAGCAGGAAGAAGGAATTGGGATGTGCCAATGGATAAGGAAAGACTGGTAGGCAGGCAGTTTGATGAGGCTCTCCAAGTAGTGAAACTGTGATGGGGAATATGACCCTTGAACCAGATGGTTTTACGCCAAAGAATGGGAGGGCGTTTGTGACTAATGAAATTCCAAGCAGAGGTTGAGCTGAATAGGCCTGAAGGAGGGGTCCAAGTTATTGTCCCGCCTACCCCGGTGACCTGAGGGGAAGGGGGGGAAGGGTCGACCCGATATTGACAAGGGGAGGGAGAACTAGGGGGGACCAGGATCCATTTCTAAGGATGACAACTACCAAGGCTGATCTGCTAAAACCAGAGGAGTAAATGGATTTGGGACTGACAATAGATAGCAAAGTACCTTGAGGTGCCAGGGATCGACCAAAGGGTGGTATTGGATCTGTTGCCAATGGAGTAGTGGATAGTCTCAAGAGCTTTGGGCCTGAATTTGAGGATGTTGTGCCAGACCCAAGAGGCATTGGAGGAGGGAGAGGTAGTCCAAAGGGAATCAGTCTCAAGAAGAGAAGAATAGACCCCAGAGACCCATAGATTGGATTGTTTGGAGACAATTTTCTAGATAAGTTTGAGAGTGCCAGAGGAGTTGGTGTCCTTGATTCTTCTAAGACCTAGGCTTTCTTCAGATTTGGGAAGACACAAAATTCTAGCGGATTGGGTGAAGAAATCTAGAGCAGTCTGCTCCTTTCTAGAGGACGGAACAGAGAAGGGACTCAATGGCCTTGATAGTGAAAGAAGGAAGGGCAAAGATACCAGACCAATAGAGATACATGAATTGGAGAACAGATCTAGCAAGCTCTAGGCGACCAACATAAGAGAGGAGTCTGTCTTTCCAGAGCTGAAGCTTTTTCCTCATTAGGTCAAGCATAGGAGTGCAACGACGGGCGGAAATCTTGGTAGTGATGAGGGGTAGGCCAAGGAATTTAACATGGAGTTGACCAAGGGAGAAACTAGTCAAAAGCAGAAGATTAGCTTTAGAGGACTCTGAGACTAGATAGGAAGAGGTGGGACTTAAGTAGGTTAATGTGGAGGCCTGAGAGGTTCTCAAAGAGATGGAGGGAGGACATAATGGAGGAAATGGAGATTGGATTAGCTTTCGAGAAGATCATGAGATCATCGACAATGCCTAGGTGGGTGAGCAAGAGAGATTTGCATTTGGGAATGGGGGATATGAGGTGCACGTTCGTTTTAGATTGGATGGACTTGGAAAGAACCTCAAGAGAAAGAGAGAATAGAAAGGGGAAAGGGGGCATCCTTGGTGAATGCCCATAGAAGAATGGAAGAAAATAGTTGGGCTACCATTGACAATGATAGAAAATCGAGGGGAGGAAATGCAGGAATGGATCCAATGGACAAAAATTGGAGGGAAAGACATTTGGAGCAGGACATTGGAGATGAAGCCCCATTTAATGAAATCAAAGGCTTTGCGGATGTCAATTTTGAGGAGCGCAGCAGGGGAGTGAGATTTTCTGTCGAATCCTCTGACAATTTCATGGCACAAGATAATGTTATCCGCAATGTTTCTCCCAACAATGAATGCAGACTGATTTGCACTTACAAGGGAGTCAACAACCGATTGGATGTGATTGGTAAGAATCTTGGTAAAGAATTTATAGAGAAGATTGCAAGAGATATAGGGCGAAAATCAAACATGGAGGAGGCTCCATCCTTCTTGGGAGTATTCCCTGAAATTACCCAAGAGGAAAACTCAAAACCTGCTCTAGTTGCAGGTCATATTTTTCATTGTAGGGAAGGTCTTTGGAAATAAACCCTTAGAATTATGGTCGCTCACTGGAGAGAGTGACACCCAAAATTTTAGAATCAACTGATTGGGCATCAAGTAGAATGAAATCAAATAATGGGGATGTAGTACTGCCCCAACAAGGAAGAACAGTAAAGTGATATTTGACAGTACAAGAAAAGGATTAGCAAGGGAAAGTAGTATAGAAAGGTGGGAGAGGAATAAGAGTATAAGAAAGAGAAGAATAACAGTAAAAGAAAAGATAGCTTAGAAGAAGGAGAACAAGAGGGAGAGGAGGACAATTTGTCCTTAGATTGAAAGAGAGAAGAAGAGGGAGTAAACCAGATCGCTTGGAGAGAAAGCGCGCGAACACAGGTCATGCTGGCACCAATTTTCTGTTCGAAATTCAACTAATATTTATTGTAGGGTTACATGCATATAAATAAAAGAAGAAACCCAACTAACTACAAAAGAAACCTATTCTAGTTTGGAAACTCAAATCAATTAGGAAACTAAATCCTACATAGCTATCTCGTATTCTACCCAATAAATAAAAGATTACATGATTATCTCAAAATAGAAATAAATTCTGAATATCCTACTAGACCCAAAACCTAAATTGTTTGGTTTTTGGACTAGGCTCCCAAACGGGTTCTTGTCTGTCCAAGAAAGTGATACTGTGTCAATCAAATCACAAGAGAACTTGAGGCTTGTAGTCACCTAATTTTGTTACCCTCCGGCGATGATGACATAAGAAGAATTACATGTTGGATATTTTAGAATTGGAGAATTTTCGAGCTTTTGGTATAAAATGACCATTTTTGGCCCTTATAAACTTTTAAGAGAAAATGTTTTCAAAAAAGTGGAATTTGACATTGTAGATTAGTGTCGTTTGACCCCTCGAGTTGGACACTACATTTTGATGCGAGAACGATGTGAATCGGCCCCTAATTCCCCCTTTTACTACTTGATTCGGGTCCCTACTTTACTCGTATTACCGGCAGGGTTCCCAGTTGAGACCGTATTTGTCTCACATTATTAGATAGTGCTCGGCACGAGCTTTCCACGACACATTACACGTCGAATTCCGACTAACGGTTTAAAAGATATGACACCGGAAAGCTGACTCCAAAATTCGGGATTAGATTCTATTTCGAGCAACCTGGGAGAGCCATGTGGCGCCCAACATCCTTTGTCCAAAAGCAAACCTTTTTGGATAATTCTCTCTAGTTTTTTTGTCCCCACATTGGAAACAAGAGGGGATTGTCTCAAATCCCAAAGCTATAAATATAGCACATCCCCTCTTCCATAAGAGAGGAAAAATGGGGAAATTGGGAAATTGGGAGAGAGGATGGCCCCATCAAGGTTTTGGCTAACATCTACCCTTTTTAAAATCGAATTTTTTGTAAGTCTAAAAGTTTTAATATATTAATCCTTCCTTGAGCCGGGAGATCTAGTTCGGTTTAGTCCGATTTGTGGCTTGAAGCACAAGGTTATCTCTCCTTGTTTCTTGATTAAAGCTGGGTTTGAGGTAATCTTCTTCTCCCAATGGTAATTTAGAACTAGTTTAATTAGTTTAATAGATTTGGTTTTTCAATGTTCCGTTCATGTAGATTTAATTAGGCCAGTTTGGTTTTGTTTTAATTGGTTCATTTAGGTGCAATTTGATTCAATTTAATTAATTATGTCTATTGGTTCAATAGATTAATTAAGATATATGCGGTTCAATATGATTTTAGTTTAGTTGGTTTAATTAGACTTATCTTAATTTAATCCGGTTTAATTAGGTGTAACTAGGTTTAATTTGATTCATTTAGACTTAATTAAGTTTTTCTCGGTTTGTTTTAATTTAAGTTGATTTTGGGTTTGCATTTGGTTTAATGATTTTGTTTAATTAATTAATCTTCTTCTAATCTAGATTCTAGACCCGTAGATTAGAATCTCAAACCCTAACCTAATCCCAATCTCTTTATTCCCCTCTTCTCTTCCTTCTTTCAAACCCAGCCGCCCTCTCCTTCCCACCTTCATTTCTCTATGACCGAAACCTTTCTCTTCCCATTTTCTCTTGCCATGGACAGAATCTGAACCCATCTTCTCCCCCATTTTCTTTCTACTGAAACCCACCGAACCTCCTTCTCTTCTTCTTTGTTTCCTCTTTACTGAATCTGCAACTCTCTTCTCCTTCCCTTCTTTTTCCTTAGCCAAACTTGAACTCATCCCTCTTCTTTTTTTTGGTAACCGGACCTCCCTTCTCTAGTCTTCTCCTTCTTTTCTTCCTTCCAAACCTGAAACCACCGGACCCTTCTTCATCCATTCTCTTCTATTTTTTTCATTTGTTGAGATACTTGACCAGAACCAGCAGCATAATACCTGCAACTACCAATAATCTTGGTTGGTGTCACCATCCCAGGTAAGCCCACTCTCTCCACACTTCTTCTTCCCCTTTTCTTCTTCTTCTTCTTCTTCCTCCCATCTTCTCCATACCTCAGTTCTCACCCTTATTCTTCTTCTTCTTCTTGTCCTTAACTGAACTCAACCTCCCTCTCTTGTTAACCTGTTCCACCTCTTCCAACAGCCACCATTCATCTACCTCCCACCTTCTTCTTCTTCTTTTTTCTTTTTTTTTTTTCTGTTGCTGAAACCTCAACCTGAAACCGACCGAATACTCCTCTCCTCCATCCTCTCCTTTTCTCTTCCCTCCCTCTTGCCATGGCCGAACCATTTCCACCCTTCTTCATTTCTCCAGACCTCTTCTCCTTCCCTGTGGCTGAACCCATAAACCAGCAGCAAAAACTCATCATCCCCTTCTTCTCCTTTCTTCTTACTGAAACCCCTAGACAGCCATATCTTTTCTTTTCTTTGTTTCACCTTATTCTTCTCCATCAATTTCTTTGTTTCTATTTTGTTTGTTCAGCAACTATGAAACATATGTGAAGCATCTGGAGTTTTTGTACATATTCTTGAATTTAATCCATCAAGCTCCAATAGAGACAAGACTTGAAGATCAACTCCCATCCTTGTTGCTCTCGGTGGGTTTCAGTAGAAGGGGGGGGGGGGGAAGAAGTTGGGTTCAAATTCTGTTCATAGCAAGAGGAAATGGGAAGAGTTAGGTTTCGGTTAGGGAGAAATGAAGGTAAGAAGAAGAAGGTAAATGATTTCAGACATGGGGAAGAAGGAGAGGGAGGCTGGGTTTGAAAGAAGGAAGAGAAGAGGGGAATAAGGAGATGGGATTAGGTTAGGGTTTGAGATTCTAATCTAAAGGTCTAGATTGGAAGAAGATTAATCAATTAAACAAAATCATTAAATCAAATGCAAATCCAAAATCAATTTAAATTAAAACAAGATGAAATAAACTTAATTAAATCTAAATGACCCAAATCAAACCTAGTTACACCTAATTAAACCGGATTAAACTAAGATGAGCCTAATTAAATCAATTAAAGTGAAATCAAATTGAACCACATACACATTAATTAATCTAATTGAACCAAATAGTCATAATTAATCTACATGAACCAACAAAATTAAAACCAAACTGATCTAATTAAATTTACATGAATCAAATATTAAAACCAAATCTATTTAACTAGTTAAATCGGTTCTAAATTGTTACTGGGAGAAGAAAATTACCTCAAACTTAGCTTTAATCAAGAAACAAGGGGAGATAACCCTTGTCCTTCATGCCTTAAATAGGACCGAGCCGGACTAGATCTCCCGGTTCAAGGAAGGATTAATATATTAAAACTTTAGAATTGGAGAAAATTTGGTTATAAAAAGGGAAGATGTTAGCCAAAACCTTGATGGGGCCATCCTCTCTCCCAATTTCCCAATTTTTCCATTTTTCCTCTCTTATGGAAGATGGGATGTGCTATATTTATAGCTTTGGGATTTGAGACAATCCCCTCTTGTTTCCAATGTGGGACTAAAAAACTAGAGAGGGTTGTCCAAAAATGTTTGCTTTTGGACAAAGGATGTTGGGCGCCATATGGCGCTCTCAGGTTGCTCGAAATAAAATATAATTTTGAATTTTAATCAACTTTATGGGGTCATATCTTTCAAACCGTTAGTTGGAATTCGACGTGTAATGTGTTGTTTGAAAGCTCATGGCAGACACTATCTAATGATGTGAGAGACATGCGGTCTCGATTGGGAACCCTATAGGTAATACGTGTAAAGTAGGGATCCGAATCATGTAGTAAAAGGGGGAATTGGGGGTCGATTCACATTGTTCTCGCATCAAAATGTAGTGTCCGACTTGAGGGGACAAGCGACACTAATCTACAACGTCAAATTTCACTTTTTTGAAAACATTTTCTCTTGAAAGTTTATAGGGGCAAAAAATGGTCATTTTATACCAAAAGCTTGAAAATTCTCCTAGTCTAAAATGTTCGACGTGTGATTCTTCTTGTGTCATCATCACCGGGGGTGACAAAATTAGGTGTCTACAAGGCCTCCTTTGGTAAAACTCTGAAGAAGTATTTCCAGCGTTGGTTTGTTCAGCGGAAATAAAGGAAATGGAAAGGCGTTTGGTAAGTTGGGTTGTTTTCCTTTTCTCCCGAAGTGAATTGGGCACATGCACATGGAACACCCCCACACTCCCCCCCCCCCACCCCCCAAAAAAAAAAAACTTTGTTGTTCCAAAAACAAACCAAGAGAAAAAAAAATGAGTCACATGAGATCCATCTATCTGGTCTCTCTTATCTCCCCTCACCCTGCTCCACCCTATGCTCTGCCCCTGCCCTCTTGAATCTTGATGCTGTACTGAAGATACCAGTGGAGTAGGTCCAAGAAAGGCCAGGCTTAGCGTGGTCCAGCCTATTTTGAGGCTTGGGTCTACGACTCTACTTTGTTTTTAGTTTAGTCCTTTTGTTTTATGTTTCAAGTTGTTTTGAGTTAGTCTTGGTTGAACTGGAGGTTTTGTTGGTCCAATTTTGGTTAGATATTTTTTATAATCTTTTAAGTGTTTTAAGTTGGGCCAATCTCCTCTTAAAGGTCATTTAGACTTTAACGAGGGTTTGGCCAGGTTGTAGGAGTTGGCTAGGGCATTTCCTAGCCCAACTCCAACTCTACTTTGTGGACTTTAATAAATAAGTAGCATGCGGGGTCATTCACTCATGATTTGATTTAAAAAGAAACTGTTACTGCTGCCTCTTAGTGTGGAGTGCTTCTTCCTTGTGCAAGTCAAGGTGTGATTGGTGTGAATCCAGTCAACACCTTGTGGTGGGAAGCCCAGGTGCTTTGTTCTTGTTCTTATCTTCATTAAGGTATTGTTCTGCCATTTTTTCCCTGCAATTCTGTCCGTATTTGGTTCCTGTGATACAGAAATCCTATCCTTGCTAGGATTGTTAATTTGAGCATGTTCTGATGTCCTGATTTCAATCGAGATTGCACTCTTCAATTGTCTGTTTTCAATTGCTGACTCTGTTGAGTATTTAACCCAGTCCTACTTTGAGTAGGATTTCTCTTGAAGACTTGAAACCTGAATTCGATATAGGGTGTCTTCCATTCTGTGGAGCCTGAAATTAATACCACGTTGTTTTTCTGTTGGGTTTATTAATTCTGTAATCTGTTCTTTAATCTGAATTCTAGTTTGACAGTTTTATCCATATCCTAGTGTCACTAGGAATCCCCTATAAGTTCAAATCCAGCCATTGAATCGAGCAGAGATTTTCACCAAGGTTCCTACCCTCTATAAGGAGAACTCGACCAGGCTTTCAGCCTGATCTGACTTGTTCATTTCACTCTATACAAATTCTCCCAATTCTGGAATTTATGTCTCTATTTTGATTCTGTGTTTTTTTAGCCGAACCCATTTAGTTGGGATAAGGCTGAGTGTTGTTTTGATTCTGTTTTTAGTGTTGGTTTAACCCTTAATTCAGAACAATATTAAGTGGTATTAGAGCTATGGCAGAGGATAATTCAAGAACAACTCCAGACCCACCTCCTGATCCATACAGTAGGATTGTTGAGATGTTATAGCAGTTTCAGATAAAAAAAGCATGAGGCTGAGTTGGTGCGTCAGGTTGACAGCCAGCACATATTATAATTAGCTATAACCAGTCAATCTTTTTGCATGGATCCTTGCGCTCGTCCTCACTTGGAATCTCCATGTAGCCGAGCCCATAAAGTTGGGATAAGGTTTTGGATGTTGTTTGTTGTATCATAGAATTAATGAATGGATGGTAGCTAGGGAGAACCGAATTGCTGCCCCTGTACAAGGCAGTTATGAACCTCCTGAAGGTTAGGCAAGGAATCTGACACAATCTACAGATAACATACATGCTTAGAGGTTTATGGATGGAGGCCCACAGGGGGTTTAGACACCTCAACCAACATTTGAAGACCGCGTGCGAGCTTACTTTAATGGTGGTAATGGTGCACCCAAATGGTCTTTGATGACACATAGAAGGTCAGGCTCGCACTGAAGGAAGATAGTGGGAAACATGGTCCACATGTATTTTATGATTGGCTGGAAAGCATGGTTGATTACTTTGACTGGTTCGATTTCTCTGAAACAAGGAAGATGTAGTTGGCTCAAACTAAATTGATTTGTGTAGCATGTGAATGGTGGACTTATGAGAGGAAGCTCAAGAGTTGTGGCTGAGCACCCACTACATTGGAGGAGATGAAAAAAGAGTTGGAGAAATATCATCGTACACATTCAGAGCTTGACTGCGAGGTCAATAAAACTCTTTTCGTCTAGGGAGTTCGTCAATGCTGAATACATGGAGAAATTTGATTCACTTTTAGCTTGTTTACAAGCAGTGAAGAAGATGATATTTGGTTATTATCCCTTGTAAGATTGGGATTGAAGCCTGACATCAATAGGCAATTGGCATTACAGATATTCACAACCTACAACATTGCTTTGAGAAAGCTATGCGTGTAGAAAAACTACTAACATCCTCTGTGAGAAGATATAAACTTTTTAACTCATGGCCAAGGACTCTAGTATGCTATGTTGTGAGATAGATAACCATCCTAATTCTCCTAGCTTTTGTATTATAAATAGACATAGACTATTAGGAGAACTAAAATCTATAGCTTATGAAACTCTCACTAGTAGGAATCCAATATGTAGGGCGAATATGGGTTGTAATGTAAATTTTGCTACGTAATGATCATGTTTTCTCCAGCAATAGCAAGACACAATGTTATCATTGTCAGGAGTTTAGGCATTTTGCAGAAGCTTGTCCACTTTATTAGAAAGTTAATGCAGATGCTAATGTGGAGGAAGACCTTGATAATGATGATTTATTTCCATATCCACTTGATGATCAAGACAATACTGATGATGCTAATGAAGAAACTGATGCAATGAGGAGGAATCCTATGGTGTTCATGTGGTTAGTTGCATCCTCGTGGGTGACACCAAGGGAGGATTAGCGATGTCACTACATCTTATACCTTGTATGCACTTGGGAAGCAACCCGGTGCAAGTGATTGTTGACAATGACAACTATGTAAATGCGACTTCTAAGGATTTTGTGGAGAAGCTTAAATTACAAACTGAAAGAACCTGCGACCATATAAGGTCCCTCTTCTTTATGGCAATATATTGGAGGTAAATCACAGTGATCGGTACCCCTAAAGCTCCATTGATATGAAGAAGACATGTGGCGTGATGTTGTGCCTATGAAATGAAGCTAACATCTGTCTTACTCGGAAGGCCATAGTTAAATGATAATGATGTGATGATGGGCGGCATTAAGAATCAGTGTGTGTTCCAGTTCAAAGGTAAGCGACTGTGTTTCACCCTATCAATGTTCCAGGATCCCAGCTGAAGAAGTCAAGCGCATTGAGGACTAACTAGAAGGATGTTGATGTCACAGGGAAGGAGTTTATTAACTTTAGTGAGGAAGCAGAACTTATTCTAGCTCGTGTTACTGGCGAAGTGAGTCCTCAATTTGAAGTCAAGTTTTCCAAGCTAATTAAGGATCTGATATCCGACTCTTCGGACTTAATGCCTGAAGAGCTACTGGATGAGTTGCCTCCTATGACCATGAGTGACGTACAACATGCTATTGATTTGGTACTTGGCTGAGTGTTTCCAAACTTACCATGTTATTGTCAGCCCCACTTAACATGAGTTAAAACGACAAATTGAGGAGTTGTTGCGAAAAGGGTTCGTTCTAGAAATCTTAAGCCTATGCGCTGTATTAGTCTTGCTTACACCTAACAACGATGGCTTGTGGCATATGTGTGTCGACAACTGAGTTATCAACAAGATTACCTAAAAAGAATAGGTTCCCTATTCCATGGCTTGTTGATATGTTAGATATGTTGTCTGGAGCTAAGGTCTTCTAAAAATTGCACCTTTAGAGTGGTTATCATCGGATTTGTCTTTAGCTAGGAGACGAATGGAAGACCGCCTTTAAGACCAAGGATAGACTATTTGTGTGGAGAGTCATGCCTTTTGGTTTGACGAATGCAGCTAACACTTTCATGAGGATCATGATTTATTTACTTCGTTCCTTTATTGGTCACTCTTTGGTTGTTTACCGATGATAGCTTAATTTACAGAGATCATCCAGACCAGCTTGATCATTTAAGACAAGTTTTAGTGTACCATGCAATGAAAAACTCTACATCAATCTCAAGAATTGTTCTTTTATGCTGTCCAAGGTCTTATTCCTTTGAATTATAGTCTCTTCAAAAGGACTTGAAGTTGATCCCGACTCCCAAGATGGTTGAAAGCATTCTAAATTGGCTAGCACCAAAGACCTTTATTGAGGTTTGCAGTTTCCATGGCTTTGCCTCTTTCTAAGAAAATTATTTCACAATTTCAGCGCAGTCATGGCACCAATTATTGAATGCTTGAAGCATAACAAAGGCACATTTGGATGGACAACAATGGAAGACATAGCCTTCATTCTTATCAAAAAGAAGATGATAGAGCCATCTGTCTTACATTTACCAATGTTTGAGCAAGCGTTTGAAGTTTCTATAGATGTTTCACACATTGGTGTAGGGGTACTCATGCAAAGAGGCCATCCTATCGCTTTCTACAACAAGAAACTTAATGATGCTAAATGAAACTGCTTGATCTATGATCTGGAGCTTTATGTCGTAGTTCAAGTGTACGCCATTGGAGGCACTATCTTATTGGTAAAGAGTTTATTCGATATACTAATCACAAGGCGCTTAAGCACCTTCACTCTCACAATTCAATTAGCAATTGACATGTCAAGTGGGTAGCTTATCCATAAGAATTCACTTAAATATATTTTCAACACATGCAATTAACATTGATCAGATAAGGGGGGAATGTGCAATTGATAAAGACTTCACCCTGATTCATCAAAAGTTATAGTAGGGTGGTCAGCAGTTATGTGGATAATGGATACTATGTATCCCTAACTCATCCCTATGTAATCATTATTCGGGTGTTACATTGGTGAGGTTTGTGAGGTCACTTTGGGAAGGACACGGCTCATTCATGTCACTGATTGCTATTACTGGCTGCACATATCAAAGGGCGTTGATCATGTGATTAAAAGTATCATGCATGCATGCTTGCTAAAGGAACCAAGAAAAGTACAAGTTCATACTAACCTTTGCCTGTTTCTCAAACGCCCTATTTGGAAATAAGCAGGGCTTTTGTGCTCGGACTATCTCCTACTTGTGAGAGATATGATTCTATTATGGTGGTTGCTGATTGCTTCTTGAAGATGGCCTATTCTTCTTGTAATAAGACTTTTATGTCATTGACGCTGCCCTTCCCTAATAGTTCAAGCTTTTGGATGAAACAATGGTGAACATGGTATCAAAGCAAGGAGGTTAAGTGTTCGAATCTTTAGAAGTGCATTGGAAGAGTTTTCTAACATTTCTTCTCCCTCAGTGCTGCATAAAGGAAATGTTGCGTGAGCTCCACGTGCAAGGACTATGAGATCTTGGCCTGCACGTGCGGGGAAGTGGTGGATGTATACATTGACACTGTCGTTCCTGAATTTTTGAGCTTTTAGGTGAAACAATAGCAAACATTTTGATGCTTCACAATGCTAAGATATTCTTCAAAAAAGTAGTGCGTCTGCATGGGTTACCGTTAACTATTGTCTTTGATTATGACATCAAGTTATGAGTTACTTTTGGAAGATTCTATGAATTAAGACTAATCCCAGTTTGCGGTTTTCAATCTCATTTCACCCACAACTTGACAGACAAACATAGGTAGTAAACAAGAAGGGGGGGGGGTACCTTGTGATTTGTATAAATTTGCAAGCTTGCAAGCTTTGCACAAGAAGCCCATGTTGAAAGTCGTGTTATATGCACTGCAGAGTTGCAGCAGGAGACAAGCAAAGAAGCTCCACACCTAGGAGCAACTTAGAACGTAAGGTCTCCAAAGAACATAGGCCACAACTGAGCATGGAAAAACACTTGGAAGCAACAATCCCACGAAAAGAGAGATTTTGCATCGGTGTAAAATTTGTCTTTGAAGCTCTAATCAAATGAAGAAAACCAAGTTCTCTTGTTATCTTTATCATCTATATTTGTAATGCCGATTAGGGTTCTTCTTGTAACTATATATCCATCTACAGTTGTAGAAGGATTGAAATAGAATATCAAAACATTATGCGTTGACATTACGATACGACAACAATACTTTATTCTTGTTCCTGATTTTCTAAAAATAAATTCACCTAAATGATTCATTTTCTTGCCAAATAATTCATGTTGGTAGGAGAAGTAAAATATGTCACGACCTAAACCCTGGATATATGTATGGTTACACCCTCGTGGGCAGTGATCAAATGATCATAAAATTAACTCATAAATCCTCCATTAATATAAAACAAAATCCTAGTACATAGAGTTTAATACATCAGAATATCAGGATCTCCCCTTGGCTGCAATACTTTGCACCCAAGCTCCTTAAAAACCATACATTTTCATCGAGCAATACAATATGCCAATTTATTACAAGAAAATTCAGCCTCGATGACCTATCAATCTTGTTCCACTTCCCAAGGTTCAAGAACTCATTTCGTTTCAGTGGTAATGCTGAAATTTTGTCGAAACAATGTACTTTTTTCATGTGTTTTGCATGGCCACTAAGGTAACGGAGAATCAATTTGGTTTTATGCCAGGGAGATCCATGACAAAGGCTATACATCCTAAGGAGGCTTATGGAGGTATTTAGAGCCCGCAAAAATGGCCTCCGCATGGTCTTCATTGACCTAGAGAAAGCCCCTGACAGTACCGAAAGAGCTCATTTGGTATGTCTTAGAGAAGAGAAGGGGTGTGAATAACTCTGTGGATATAATTAAAGACTTGTACGAGGGAGTGGTGACGAGTGTCAAGACGATAGAGGGTCAAAGTAATGAATTCCCTATTACTATTGGGCTTTACCAAGGATCAACTCTAAAAGCTTTTTTGTTTTCACTAATAATGGATGATCTAACCAGGCACTTGCAAGATTCAGTTCTATTGTGTATGCTATTCATAGATGATATCGTTCTAATAGATGAAACAGTGGAAGAGATTAATACTAAAATGGAGCTATGGAGATCAAACTTGGAATCATGAGGTCTTATGATAAGCAAAACGAAGACAGAGTATATGATGTGACCCTTCAGTCAAACTAGGAAGGGGAGGGAGTGGTGAAACTTGGGGAACAAGAGCTACCCCATAGTGATTGTTTTAAATACCTGAGATCCATCTTTAACAAAGAGGGTGATATGGAGGATGATGTTGCCCACATAATTGAAGTGGGATCGATGAAATGGAGAAGTGCATCAGGATTGCTATGTGATCAAACAAAATGCCTATTAAACTTGAGGGAAAATTCTACAGGACAATTATAAGACCAGCTATGACATATGGAGCGGAGTGTTGGGTAGTCAAGAAGAGTGATTTGACTAAATTGAGTGTAGCAGAGATAAGGATGCTGAGAGGATTGTGCGGCAAGACCAAGAGAGATAGAGTAAGGAATGATTGTATTAGAAACAAGTTGGGGGTTGCAACAATCTAGGACAAGCTCCGCGACAACTGGTTGAGGTGGTATGACCATGTGCAATGGAGACATATAGATGCCCCGGTAAGGAAGATTGATTAGATTCATTTGGAGGGGGCCAAAAGAGGTAAGGGAAGACCTAAAATGATTATTGACGAAGTGGTGAGAAAAGACATGCATATGGTGGGACTTGATTCTAGTATGACCATGGTTAGAGTTTTGTGGAGGACAAGGACCTGGGTAGCCGACCTCGTGTAAGGGATGTTCCTGTGATGCATCTTTGATTACTGCCTTATCTTCTCTTAACCTCCTTTTTTTTTCGTGCTTTTTTATTTTCTTTTTCCTTATCGGATCCATGTAGCCGGCCCCATTTAATTGGGTTAAGGTTATGTTGTAATTGCCGAAATGGTCGAAATTAGCAACATGAGCGAAACAAAATGATCGAGATGACCAAAATTTTGACGAAATAGTGTATTTTTTGGACCAAAATGAGTGAAATTTCGAAACAAAATGACCAAAATTTTAGCGATATGATCGAAATATGATCTAGATTGTCTTTTTCTATTTTATAGGCAGTTTCATTTCGGTAAAATAAAAAATACCGAAATATCCGAGATTTTGGCTAGTTTTTGAACAATGCCACTTCCACCCAAGCTAAAATCAGCCTTGAAGCTAAAGACAAAACTCCACCCAAGGAAGATGGGTCCATATAAGGCGCTAAAAAAATGGGGCCAAATGTTTATGTGCTTGAGTTGCCTAATAATATGTCCATAAGAAAAATTTTCAACATGGCTGATCTCTACCTATATGTGGGACATCAATCAGATGAAGTTGGCACATTTGTTGTGGTTGCCCCAATTACTGCCATCATTTCCATTTAATGTTGTTTGTTCTTACGATAAGTCAAGTGTATTGATCCTTCCACAAAATTGGAACATTGTATTTCATGTTATGATTGTTCTAGTTACTGCCATCCTTTTGCAGTGTTATAGGAGTAATTTTTATTAGAAGCTGGATGGCAAGATCAAACAATTAAGTCTGTTTTGCTTCTTTTTTTGCCATATTTGAGTGGATTTAGGTAAAACAAATTAAAACATTTCCTCAAACATGAATTATTGCATCAATTTGTTCATAGATTTTAAAATTTCCTAGAAAGTCGACAATACACCATTACCACATGTAAGAAACCTACTCCTTTTGAATAATTTCAGTTGAATACACTTCTCTCACTATGTTATTCTTTATTTTAGTGTTTATGCATGACACATGTTTTATATATATATATATATATATAGGGAAAAGGTTGGGTATGCCGCCAATATCAAGTATGCTAGCACCCATTGTGTCTATCTCTCTCTTCCCTTTTTCTGAAATGACCCTCATATCCTTCCTGAATGATACTCCATCATGTGTTCCTATTGGTGCTATCCGCTAGCATACTTGATATCGGCGGCATACCTATCCTTCTCCCATATATATGTATATTTTTAATGCAAAAGTCTAAAAATATGTTTTCTGTCCATTTATGTGCGTATCTTAGCGCATCTCCTATACAATACTAATGTAAGGCTAGGTAGGAACTACCCAACCCCGGTTAGGATCCCACAATTTCAAATCCGATTTGATTTAGGACCAAAGTTCAAATCTGGCTGAATAGGAGGAAGCTTGTGGCTGGTTGTAAGGAGTTTTGATGGAACGCAAATTTTGATCAAATGCTCTTCTTGTGGTGCTAAACAAACACTTAAAAGATGAGACAATTTCCGATGGTTGAATTGAGAGTTATGATGTTGACATGAATTAGGAAACTTTTGACAACTTTTGATATCTTGAGATTTCAGACTCCGATGAACCTCAAATTTGGAGCAAAGGTCCCTCATATGATGCCCAACTATCCTTCGAAAGATGAGCCATCAATTGATGGCTGATTGGGAAGTTATGCTCGAAGAATGAAAAAGGAAACTTTATGCAATTCTGCAGTAGCAGCAGTTACAAGCTTTGAATGACCTTCAAACTGGTCTTTTGATGGTGCTTCTATCGCTCAAACACTCTCACAACAAACAAATAAAAGGAAAATAAGAAAAGAAAGAGAATTTGATGGTGGGGTTGTGAAGAGGGGGGGGGAGAAGAATTAGTGAATGAGCATCTCACGCCTCTGGTTTAGACATCTCACCCAATTGCATCCCACAGCACAACATAAACCTTTTTTTTTTAACTCAAATCTGTCTTTTCGTTATAATGGATGTGCTTTAAATAACCTTACATTACTTGGACGCAAATACATTACAAAAAAAGGGGACTAATGGACTGAAATAAGAATTTTTGATTTGTGTCTGACTTGCTAACCAAGTAAGAATAAATTAGAAACTAAAACAATTGAACACAAAATGGAAACTAGTAAGAATAAATTAGAAACTACTTGATTAGCAATAAAGGAACCAAATAGGAAACTAAATCTCCTAACAAAACCTAACAAAAGGGAACTAAAATAGATGGACCCAAATTACTGTTTGCATGAACAGTAACTCGTGTTGCTGTTCTCGTGAACAAAATTTTCAGACTCGGTTTTGTATTCTTCAAGCTTTGATCTTCATCAGATACTGTCCGATAGACATCTTCAATTTAGCCGACCGAAACGATGACTGATGCCGATACTTTATTCCATGCTTGGGTCCAAATTGTTTTAAGTTTCATTTGTTTTATGCTCATAGTTCTAAGTTTCATGGTTTTGACCCATCCCAATATGATCGAGTTTCGATAGTTTCAACCCTAATTTCGACAAATTTTGGAAATTTTGACCAAAATTTCTAGCAGTAGCTTAGGAAAAAAAAACCTGATTTCGACCAAGTTTCGAAATTTCGACCTAAATTTTGGTCGAAACTTGAGATTTAGAACCATGTTTATGTTTTAAGTTAGAAGTCAGTCCCAGTTGAACCGGTGATTCAGTTGGTCCAATTTAAGTTAGATATTTTGTTATTGTCTTTTGAGTGTCTTAAGTTGGGTCCACCTCCTTTTATTGGCCATTTAGGCTTTAGAGAGGATTTGTCCAGGTTGTTGGACTCAGCTAGGTTTTTCCTAGCCCAAGTCCAACTCTATTTTTTGGACATCAATAAATAAGAAGCGTGTGGGGGTCATTCACTCATAATTTGATTTTGAAAAAGAAACTGTTGCTACTGCCTTTCAGCATGGTGTGCTTCTTCCTTGTGGGTATCAAGTTGTAGTGATCTGAGATTTAAGCTCATAGTTATTACCCTGGGCAGCTGGTAGACGAATACATGAAGGTTGTGCCACCCGGGCAGGGTAGAATCTATCCCTAAGGGTTTTGGGTGTTTCCTCAGCCATGTTGTGAAATTCTATATGCTCTAAACGACCTTTAGAGTTTCTGGACCAAACACTCATGCAGTGCACAAGGTGTGGCAATGAATGCAACACTAAGATAAGGTTAAACTTTTTTTGTTTTTTTTGAAATTATCCTAGACTAAAACTAAAAATAAAAGCACTCCGAATCAATTAAAAACTGAGCAGAAGTGTCGCCTCACTAGTAATGGTGCCAAAAACTTGATTGAGAAATAAAGTAATACTGCAAGCGCACAAGTCGTGTGTAGATGCGGGTTGATCACAGGGAGGTGAGGTCTATGGGAATTTCAGTTCTAAGCTACGCAGAATGTACTAACTAATGGGGTTGTCACAAATTAATTTAAATTAGGCTAACAATGATGCAAAACCAATGGAATTAAAACTAAAGAAATTAAACTAACAAGAGCAATAAACACATGCAAATTAATAATGTAAACTAAGGCTAAAATAAAATAAGGTGATGCAAGAATTGGGAGAGATAACTCAAGAATTGGAATCCACCAAGAAATTAGAGATAACATGTCATTGAATCCCTAAATTGCATGCTTGAACCAGGTCAATAGAAGATATGGGTCTAAACCTAATATATTCTATGAGTAGTTCAACAAAACAAGACTAGATTGGAAGTTAGCACATCATCATCCTTGAACTCAGCCCTCCCATAGTTCTTTCTCAGTTTTGTTGATTAGCTTCCATTACCCTCCCATTGAGAGGATGAACACACTTTTGCACAATCCATGGACCCAAAGTTGTGTTCTATTTCTACCCTTCAAACTCAGGTTCTTCCATAGTTGTCAAGGTGTTGTCTGGGGTGTCCAGGAATTTTGGGTCCAAGGCAATAGCACCTCTGATTCACACTTCATGAGTTTACGTGGATCTGTGTTTATTGTTTTGTTTTTCGATGAATAAAGGTGTCATAGATGATGTTTCACAGAGAATCAAAGTGGGGTGGATGAAGTGGAGAGGTGTTTTGGAGTATTGTGTGACCGGTGTATCCCTTTAAAGCTCAAGGGAAAATTCTATAGAACCATTGTGCGACCAGCCATGATGTATGGGGCAGAATGTTAGGCAGCTAAGAAGTTTCAAATAGAGAAGCTATGTGTAGCTGAGATGAGGATGTTAAGATGGATGTGCGGCAAAACAAGGAAGGATAGAATAAGGAATGAGTATATTAGAGCTGATTGGGTGTTGCCCCAATCAATGACAAGCTCCGTGAAAGTCGTTTGAGGTGGTATGGACATGTCCAAAGGAGGGTTGAGGATGCCCTCCTAAGGAGTGATTTGATTCAGAGGATGGAGCTAACAGAGCTAGGGGCAGGCCTAAAATGACCATAGGCGAAGTGGTGAGGATTGACATGCATAGTCTCGGTTTGGTCCCAAGTATGACCTTGGATAGAGCCTATTGGAGGGCAAGGATCCATGTAGCCGACTCATATAGCTGAGTTTCTTGACTTGTTGGGATGGGACTCTTTTCCTCTTACTCTCTTCTACTTTATTCTTCTTCTTTCTTCCTTCATCTCTTCATTTTTTTCTCAACCCTTCCCCCCTATTTTGTTTGGACTTTTATTTTATTTTATGGATCCATGTAGCAGACCCCATTAAGTTGGGATAAGGCTGAGTTTTTTGTTGTTGTTGTATGCTTATGCTATGCCCCATACTTTGTTTATTATTATTTAATTTTCTCATATTATGTTGTTACTAGGTAATTATATCATATTGCATTGATATGGCTTCTATTTTGCTTATGAGGATAATTATATAAATTTATCATTGTTTTATTACATATAGTCATATGCTGTTGCCTAGGTGCCCCTCCAATACCTTTGGTCGCCTGGTCTTCTTGACAACTATGGGCTCCTCACAGGTCTAACACAGACGCCTCATGGTTACTTCCTTGCTCTCTTCATTCAAGGGCATCCACACCTTTCTTACACTAAGCAGCACTAGTAACTCAGGCTCTTCATTACTCAACCCAGCCGACCTACAGTTTCTTCACTCCATCCCAGACATAAAATTAGAAGCCAGTGGCCCTAACTGCCTGCCAGTGTTGTTCTCTCTTAGCCATACTATTGTTAATGGTTAGTTGGTCATGGATCCATGAGCCAGAAAATCCCCTGCTTTTTCTGAAAACAAACTTTTCGTCATCGTCATTTTGTTTTGGGAGGCATAACTGATTGCTAAAGCAGAGAATTACTGGTCAATTGAAGACACTGAATCCTATATTCTGCTGATAGTCTTCTCTTACTGAAAGTGGAAAAGGATTGTCCATGAAGTTAACCTTCTTGGATGTTGGTGAAGAGAGGTTTTGGACCAATGTATGGTAACAAGCCCTACAAGCTTTACCAGTATAATATGTAGCATTTTTGGCTGATAGAACTGTGTTCTTGCTCAGACAGCAGAGGTAAAAGTCTAAGGCTCTTAAGAATCTAAGGATTTTTTATATAAGTGTATATTCTGGTGCAGATTCTGAGAGAAGATATAGAAAGGCTGCAATCGTGGAATTTTCTTGATTCACTATTTCACTTATGAACCCTTTGGTATATGTTAGCTGAGGCTTCAGGCCTTCATCAGAGTCATAAATCTCTTTTCTTGTTCTTGCTTTCATAATAAAACTAGGCCTTCATAATAAAACTATGCATAGTTGCTCTGTCTAGCATAAACATAAGAATTGCGGGTAAAAGAAACCGGGAGAAGTTTCTCTACTAATGTAAGTCGAGAGGTTATTTTCAGATTGGCACAAACTTTGAATTCTGAATATTCCATTCTTCTAGTTTTTACGATGTTGTTATGTTCTCCATGCTTTTATTTATATCAGAATGCACTTGATTGCTTGCATTGTGATAAATTTCTTGATCTTGTCTTACAGATGTTAAAACTACAACAGAGAATTCAAGCTCTACAAGCTGGAAAAGCAAAGGCATAATTTTATTTTGCGGTTATGGGCTTTTATTTGGCAGTGTGTGTGTGTGTGCTCTGTGAGTGATTTGGCATTGGAATCTCGGATAACTATCTTATAACATGGGGGCGGTTCTTGATCACTTTTTGTTTCCTACATGTATTTGACAGTACTCTTAGACGTGGGCTTGTACATCCCACTGTAATACTTGAATGACTGATTACATTCTCCATTTTGTTGAGATAGAATAGCATAAATGTACAGTTGTACGCAGAATATGAGAAGCCAAAACGGTTTCTTCATTTCATCCTCAGAATTATAATCAGAAGCCACTGCCAGTAGCTGCCAGTGTTGTTCTCTCTTAGCCTCAGTATTGTTATGGTAGGTTGGTCAAGAATCATTGTGCCAGAAACATTCTCTGCTTTTTCCGAAAACAAATATTTCATCTTCTTTTTGGCTTTGGGAGGCGATCTGACAGCTAAAGCAGGGAATTTTCATATTCCGTTTTATTCAGATCTGGATTTTACTGGTCAATTGAAGACACTGAAACCTATAGTCTGCTGGTAGACTCATCGTATTGAAACTGGAACAAGATTGTCCAAGAAGTCAGCCTTATAAATGTTAGTGTAGTGAGATTTTGGACACATCTATGGTACAAGCCCCCACAGGCAAATAATGTTCCCTTTGATGATTGTGATATTCACTTTGGCTCCCACCTCTGGCTGGGCTTGTGAGTGGATCTGTAATCATGAGTGCGACTGATTTTGGGCCCGCGTAGGCTTGGGCTTGGATGCTGGGTTACCACGCAGCTCACCCTCAGCACAGCACCTTGACTGATCAATGGATATGTTTTACGGTGTACATGGAAGACATGGAACTCCAGGTATTGGGGTCTGATAATGATATTCAAATTGGGGAGGAGATTGGGGGGAGGGGGTGTTTCTCTGAGCAAGAGACAAAGGGAATGCAACAGTGAGGAACACAAACAATTTCGTAGGTGGGCAAAGAGGTCATTTCATGTGAGTCGACGTATTGTTTGTGGAAGTTCTAATTGCAATTGTAGCTTAGACTCTTAACGGCAAAATGGAGGAAAGATTATGAACCCTTTGTTATGAACATAATTATTTTTTTCTGCTTTTCTTTCTGAAAAGGATCAGAAGATTATATTAAAAAGAGAAAATTGCATTGTTACCCCCTGAACTTTGGTCCTTATTCAACGCCACTTCCTGGACTTTTCGAAATGCCAAAGCCACCCCTTAAAAATTCAAAAAATTTCAAATCGGTCTCTGCCGTTAGCTGATCATGTGCTAAGTGAATGAAAATCTAATAGTTTTTTTACAATATACCAAACCACCCCCACCTATTGTGAGAGGACAATATTGCCCTCCTTTTCATTTCTTCTTCTAAACCCATCTCCCTCTCACTCCTCACTCACACAAATAGGGTTGAACAAGAAGAAGAAGAAGACGGTAACCTGCAACTTGATCGTGCCCTCCGGTGTGTGATTCTCAAGTAGAAAGCTGACCGGCGTGTGAACCTCTCCCCTTTGGTTTGCCAATCTCTTCCCTCCGGCTTGCGAACCTCTCCTAAGGTAGGGTTCGGCTTCTTCTTCTTGGACATTTAGGGTCCTTCTTCCTTGGTTAACCTAGGGTTTGGTTATTTCATTTTTTAGTATTTCTTAATGAAACTGGACTCGAAGGAGAGAGTTGGGTTTATGTTGGTGTCTTCGGGTTTAAAAATTGGGATTTGAGAGCATACTGTTTGGGATTTGTATGGTTTTGAAAGTATGATAAAAAAATTCTCAGTGTTAATTGTGGAAGATGACCAATTTCAAATGGACTTGTCTTCAAGATCTTATATAGAATGGATACTGCTTTATACTTTTTTTTCACCCCCCCTTCTTACAGATTGTTCGCCTATATCTTCTATTGCTATAATTTTTATGAGTCGTCTTATAGCTCGGTGTGATTGACATTTGGCCATAAACGGGCAGCATTTTGGCTTTTTTCAGTGTTTTCTCTGTTCTAGATCTATGACTTGTGTTCCCTGTGTTTGAGTTCTGGGTCTATATTTTGAGCATTTCTCATACTCTGGATGCTAAGTAATTATAATCCACTTTTACCATATTTAATTTACAGATAATCGATGTCTACCACGAGTGTTAATGACAGCAACAAAAGTGGGTTAAGGTTTGTGAATGTTAGATGCAAATGTCCTGAACCAAAATGGGCATTGGTGTGAATTTCAGAGTCTAGTTCGAATCCAAATATGTTGTACTATTGCTACCCTGAAGCACCACGAGGATGTCGATTCTTCTCATGGTGTGAACCTATAACTGCACCAAGACTTTTGCCACCCTCTGCAACTAATTCAGAAGCAGTTGTTGGTGAAAGAATCCAGAGTCAATAGATGAAAGAAGAGATTCGTGCCTTGAAAAAAAGAATTAAACATTTAGAGAAAGTGTATGGAACGATGAAAATTGTAATTGGTGTGCTTGTGGTGGTGTGTTTAGTGTCATATATTAAAAAATGACTTTACAATGTTTAATAGTGAAGTTGTGTCGAGTATGTAAGAATCTGAACTAAATGAAATCGTTCATTCTCACTGTTCTTATTACTAAGTTGTTGGTTAGTCATGACCCTCAAATTGAAGAGGGCCAGCATTATGATGAGTTCCTAAAACAAACAGACAACATTTTGGCTGTAAACGGATAGTATTTTGGCTATAAAATGACATTTAATACCTGTAAATAAATAATTTCAAATTGACAATGTGATTTTCTCATACCAAATTGACATCCCATGTCTAATATTAAATGGACAATATCTTAATTAAATACCTGTAACATTACACAACTGAAATTAATATATTTCATTTCAACCTATACCATAAAGAAACATCCAAAACATATCCATGAATACCTGTTCAAATTCTTGTTCATAACATATTCCATATAACCATGTCTAGTGTGAAATAGAAATAGTTCTTAAAAAAAACAAATCCGTCAAAAACATCCAAAACCATAAGGAAACACCCAACTGTCTTAAACTCAGAAAAAGTAATTTAATACAACATTACTTTCTTGTTTTAAATTAAAACATCCAGATTGCTTGTACTTCATTTCTTCTCCCTCTCCCTTGCTGTCCTCTTTGCTCGATTGGTCTACCGTTTGGTCAGTACTTTATCATGTAAACACCCAACTGTGCTAGCCATAGATACCTGTGATCTAGTCATTCGTTGAGATGTTCTGATCTCATTTTGACTCTCTCTTTTATGTTTCTTCTACACAACAAAAAATAAGTATGAGATATTTATTAAACAAGTTTCAGCTAAATAAATAAAGTGAGTTGCATTTACCTTCATATTCTTCTTTTTACTAGTACATCTATCCTACTCAGCATCTCCAGCCCTCGGGCATATCCTCCTATTGTGTCCTTCCTTCTTGTAGATGTTACACCTAATTGATGATGATCTCTTCTTGAAATCTGAAGGAAGTGCTTCTCCTACTTCTCTTTTCCTGATATTGTGAGGTCTACCTGGTAACCTCTTTAGATTTGGTGGTAGTGCTCTCTCATTAGGAGCATCATCCTTCAACCCTGCCAGATCTAGAAGTGGATGGATCATCTCTTTGTATGTATCAAAGTATTTTTCAATACTGAAAAATGAATCACAATAGTTGACCAACTCTCTCCTTATGTATGATACAAAAGCTACAACATGAAGACAAGATATACCAATGCTTTCTCAAACTCTACAATCACATCTGTAATGGTTCAGATTAATCATAAATCTATTTTCAAATTTATCTAAGACCTCAAATTGACCTTCACCTGGCTGTTGACACTTGCAATGCCTTGCTTTTTGCTGAACCTTGTTCAACTTCACCATAGCCCTTGGTGTTACTTTACCCTCCCACATGGTTGCCTTCTCATGCCTTCTATGTAGCCTACTCATTATTTTCACCCTTAGGTGATCAACCAATGTGAGAATGGGTTTGCTCCTTAAGTCTCCAACCAATGTCTTGCTTCTTGCTGAACCTTGTTCGTGATATGGTCACTCCTTGCTCCTACATCAAAGGCATGCCTTGACCGCATCCTCGAGGGGTTTTCATTCAAATACAAGTATGCCTTCTCCTTAATCTCCTTGATGCTATTCATTTCCTTTTGAATCTGAGGTTCAGTTGAAGCTTGTGAGGTAGCCTAAAAATGTAGTCTCAATAGCATACCAGGGTGCTTTGCCTTTAGGTTTTGATATAGATGGCTACTGCAGATTCTTTGGTGAACATAATGAAAGATTGTGGAAATCACATTTGACAGTCCCTACACAACACATATGAAAAATGTTAGGATATGAAAATTAGTAATTGAAAATACATATAAAAAAAAAAAAGAAAAAAAGAGAAAGAAAAGTATACCTTCTGTCTGTCTGACATGAATGTGAGTGACATATCATCACTGTCATCGAGTAAACCATCTCGTAAATTATCCAGAAACCACATCCAGCTATTCTTACACTCAACTTCAACTACACCATATGCAATAGGAAAAATACCATTGTTCCCATCAACAGATATTGCACTAAACAGAACCCCTCCATATCGACCCTTGAGGTGATAGCCATCAAGACCATTGAACGGTCTACATCCTATCAAGAAACTCTTCTTGTAAGCATCAAAACAGACAAACAATCTTTCAAAAATCGGATTATCTGACATACGGTTCTTGGTCTCAAACTGAAGCTTAAAAATACTCCCAATATCATTCTGAAGTACCAACCTAGCATAAGCAGGTAATTTTGCATATGACATGGAATGACTTCCTTCATTAATCTCTAGGGCAATCCTGTGTGCCCTGTACAGCTTGGTGTAGTGGAACTGAAGACCATATGTTTTCTGCATGTGATCAGCCATGGTCTCTATTTTCATTTTTGGTTAAACCTTCAGCTGTTGAAGAAGTTTCATTGCTATCCATCTAGATGTAGTAGACTTGTTTTTGGTTGCCTTAATACATGTATGAACTGGGTTATATGTATTTACCATGTAGGTGATACCATTTGATATTGGTGAATGACGTAATCTCCATGAATAATTTGGTGCTCTGCGTATAACTGTAACTCTAGTTTGTTTATTTTTCAGCCTGATAATATCAAACCCCTCTTGTAGTATATACTCTCTCAAAGCTTCCCTGAAATGGTGCACACTTCTATATACATTACCTTCAGCTATTTCACCTTGACACCTTCACCCACATAGTTCTGTTCACCAAATTTACCATAATACTCTTTAGATTCATATTCAGATAGATCATAATAAATTGAATTCTTGGCAATTTTTCCATACCCATCGTCCTCTGTAGATTCACTATCATTCTGACCATCTTCTCTTTCACTTTCATCATCCCACTCATCTTTGCTGCCAATTTTCCAATCTTCATCAGATCCAACTATAGAGTCATCCGAATATACATTACTGTTGCTAATAGCCCTGACAACCTCATCAGACACTCTCAATCTCTTACCAGTAGCTTCACTTCTACTACTAGCTCTTCTACTAGAAGTAGCAGTGCTCACACACCTTGCAATGGTCTTGGTACCTTTACCTCCCCTAGCAGCAGCTGTAGCACAAGCAGTAGCACTTCTACTTTCACTACTATTAGCACTAGTAGTAGCCCTACATACATCAATTTTCCCCTTGCTCTGACCAAGACCAGCACCATATGGTTGTAGAGGTTATTGACATTGTCCAGCAGGTTCATCATCAAGTTCACCATCTCTATCATTAATCAGACTGTTAGGGAACTGGTTAACTGTAAATTCATCGGTTGCAGACTTGCTGTGAACAATGTCATCCACATATATATTTATCATATCACAGCTATGCAAACCAAACAACTCATACACTGATGGATCATCTGTTACCTCCCTTATCTCATTGTTTGGTAGTATACACTTCACTTTGAAAACTACATTGTGACCCACATACACATGTGTGATGAGTTCATTGTAGATGTTATACACCATGTCCAAGTAGCCATATTAGTCTGGATCAACAATTTTAACTACAGTCTTCCCACTCCAATGGTATTCAATAGCACACTTAACATTCATTGCTAAAAAAAAATCAAATGTGAAAACAGAGAAAATCAGTAACAGTACTTAATACTCATCAATACAATATGTGGAATGGCCTTTCAGGATCACAAATTGCCAAATAAGTTATCTTTGTCATGGTAGAGGTTGGGAATGAAATTAGAAGTTGACAACTAAGAAAAGAAACTAAATGCATTCCCAAACAAGCAAAAGCATTAGAATGGTAAACTCTTTATCAAACATTTCAGATAATACACAAGTTAAAGCATTTATACATCCAAAAAAGAAATTTTCAAATCAAAATCAAGGACCAATCGTAGCAATGCATAATACAGAGAACCTAATCATAGGATTTTTCAAATATCACCTATTTTTCTATATATATATTTTCTCATAACAAAATAATCTGGTTAACTCATCAATCCAAACTTAACATAAATAACTGATCTTTTCTAACTCTTTTTTATTTTTTAAAAATGATCAATAGTTTCATAATCTACCCTCATATGTGAATAAAAACAGCATTTGAGATAGATAGATATGATATGGATTCCTCTTACAGAGCCTCTCACTTCCAAAAGATTTTCAAAACTACCTACCAATATTGGATTTAAATCTGTCCATGTGAATCAGAAATACAGATTAGGCAAATCCAGAGAATTCAATTCAATGATTCAATAAGCTCCTTCATTTTTTGAATCTTTTAACAACAACAATCGTCAAATCATATCGAAATATACAAGAAAATGAGGTCAAAATCTCAACATAGGGGCACATTTCGCAAGATCATCACCCAAATCGTGGGATGATTCTGTGCTGCAAAATCTCATCATCATCTTCTAGAGATTTACACTACTTAATCAATTCGAACTGAAAAATAAAAAATCTCCATCTCCAATATTCCACAGGATATAAACCCTAGATTAACCGAGGAAGAAGAACCCTAAATGTCCAAGAAGAAGAAGCCGAACCCTTTATACCTTGGGAGAGGTTCGCACGCCAGAGGGGAGAGGTTCCCACGCTAGAGGAAAGAGGTTCACACGCCGGAGGGAAGAGGTTCGCACGTCAGTCAGCTTTCTACCTGAGAATAGCATACCGGAGGGCACGATCGAGTTGCAGGTTACCGTCTTCTTCTTCTTCTTGTTCAACCCTATTTGAGTCAGTGAGGAGTGAGAGGGAGATGGGTTTAGAAGAAGGAATGAAAGGGAGGGCAATATTGTTCTCTCATAATAGGTGGGGGTGTTTTGGGTATATTATAAAAAAACTAATAGATTTTCATTCACTTAACATGGGCGGCTAATGGTAGGGACCGATTTGAAATTTTTTGAATTTTTAGGGGGTGACTTTGACGTTTCGAAAAGTCCAGGGGGTGACGTTGAATAAGGACCAAAGTTCAAGGGGTGACAATACAATTTTTTCTATTAAAAATGAAAAATACAAAAAGAGAAAAAAGAACATCGTCTTTGAAGACAAAAGCAAGGCAAACAAAAGAGAAAGCCCCTCCCTACCTTTGGCATTGCCATCAGCAGGAAAAAGAGGCCAACCTCAAATAATAATAAAAAAAAAAACTAGAAAATCATTTTTAATATCCTCCATAATCGACTGGGAAAAGATTGCTAGATTAAGTAGAGACCCTTGACTAGGCCCCCTTCTTTGCCAAGTAATCTGCTATTTGATTAGATTCGTGAAAACGGTGCAAATTTTTCGAAGAATAGAGTCGAGGAAAGGCTGCAATGAAGACCATTGTTGCCAAAAAGCTCCATGGGATACGCTTTGCTTAAACTAACAAGACCACTATAATAGAGTCACAATCAAACCACAGAATAGGGAGAAATTACAGTTAATTCTAATAAACCTGGCTGTAAGTTGGGCCCCGCAAGGGAAAAAGGATTTTGTATTCAGTTACCTCATTAGCCAGCATAGATAAAATTCTTACCTGACAGACAAGATATGAATATTCTTAATGTAGTCAAGCAAAGTATAACCTCATACAATGCTCAAGAACAATAGGGCTCTCATCATAAAGCAGCTTATACTTTGCACTAGAAGCTAAGAAATCCAAATAAAGAGGACTATCTAAAAAAAGCAAAAGCTTCACTGTTACAGCTTGCAAATCTTTCGCAGAGTGGCTATAAAATCTCCCAACCGTGGCCCCTTTCCTGTCAAACCTTCTTTACCTTTGCAACAAGTAGCAAAATAAGCTTTAGCTGAAACCTCGACCCCTTCAGCTAAAGACCCATTTGTTCTTTTGCCATGGCCAACACCATTCTCAGATTGAAACACCATAGAGAAGCAGTCTATGCTTTGAATCTCCTAAGTCTTGTTCTGGTGATGCAAACAGTTGGTGCATTCGATTTCAAGGTTGGAGATGCCAATGGATGGACTGTGCCTGCTGATGCAAGTGTAAACACCTACAATCAATGGGCAGAAACGAAGCGATTCCAAATTGGAGACTCTATATGTAAGTTGAATATTTGATTATACAATACTTGGTATACATTCTCGGAATAGATTTGGGGTCTAGAATGCATTCTGAAAGATTAATTTGTTTCATCAATCTCATGGCATGAATGCCCCATTTTGCTTCACATATAGGCTGTGTTTGGTATACATTCTCGGAATGCATTCCTAGAAATCATACCAGTCGCAGCCTTAGTTTTTCATCCATGATCTTAAACAGCTCGGCTAATGTATATTTGTCATCTCATCTTCTCCATCTCAACATTTTTTGTGAGTCCGGGCACATCTCTGAAGATCTCTACTCTAAATCATGGTTAAAGAGAATGAACTATATTATTATACTTTGCAAGTGTTTGTAATCATTAGCGAAGGTTTTGAAATTAAGGCTGCGTTTGATATGATTTTTGCAGTGTTCGTTTACCCAGCTGACAAGGACTCAGTGCTTCAAGTAAACAAAGCAGACTACGAAAGCTGCAACACAAAATCACCCATTGCATCATTTAAAGATGGCCACACTTCATTCAAGTTTGATACAAATGGTCCTCACTACTTCATAAGTGGAGTTCCAGAGAATTGCAAGAAGAATGAGAAGATAGTGGTTGTTGTCATGGCAGATCGAAGCAACAGAGCTTCTACCACAAACCAGACGAGCTCTGCATCTCCTCCTTCACCTTCAGGTCCCATTGAGAATGCCCCAGCTCCTTCTCCTGGTATGGAGATTGCTCCATCCACTCCTAGTGTGGGTTCACCCACAAGTCCTGCTAGTGGAGCTTCTTCCATGTTCGTGAATGCAATTGCTTCTATTGCAGCTTTTGCTGGTTCTTCTCTGCTTTTAGTCCTGTAATTCGTTTTGAGTGGTTTTCCAGAGTCCGATTTCCAATTTTTTTTTTTTTCCTGTTTTCATTGGAAAGATTCTGTTCATAATTTTTCTGCCATGGACTTTTGAGTGGTTTGCTTGGTTTTTCTGTATATTTTGCTGGAGTTTGAAAATAAGATTTGGAATAGTACTTAGGTTATTTGGCTGTACATGGGACAAATGTATACGAAGGAATAAATGAGTTCTTCTGTTCGTGTGAAAATAAATTCTCTCTCTCTCTCTCTCTCTCTCTCTCTCTCTCTCTCATGAATATGTGTCCTATTACTCCCCCACAACTTAGGGGTGTCAAACCGGTGCGGTTTTGATTATTTGATTCAGTTTTGGTTCGGTTTACATTTTGAGAAGGTAAAACCAAAACTGCATCGGATTGGAATAAGGTGAAATCAAAATCATTTTCATCCGATTTCGGTTTTAGTGGTTTTTAATTTGTTTTTGTTATTCAGTTCACAACCGGTTCACATGGGGTTAAAAGTGTCGTTTCAGAAAATGGTTTGCATCCTAACTAGTGTGAATCCTACATATATGAAAGTTCCTAAAGAGTTAATACAATATACATTTATTTTACCAAGGACAATATACTTTTTATGTAAAAGACTACATACATTATAACTAATTAACTATGATCCTAAAAATTAGAAAATCAAGAAATGTGATTGTGTGGAAGTGAAGCTCCCTTCTCGGTTAGTACTTTACTTTTTTTTTTTTTTCTCCCATTTTTTCGTAGAGACCCATCAAAATTCAAAACACTTAAAAGTCTTTAATACTAGGTGCCGGTTAACAATCGATTTTTGGGTTTGGTTAGGTTCCGAACCGGAATTATGGCCTTAAAACCAAAATCGGATCAATTTACTACGATGCGGTTTGGTTCGATTATAACTGGTCAGTTTCGATTCTGGTTAACGGTTTTGGTTATACATTGACACCCTTACCACAACCCCAACCCCAACCCCTCAACACCCCACTCCCCCCCCCCCAAAAAAAAAAACTACTACTTAGTATGAGCAGATTTTTTTAGGGGTTGGTGTGGGGTGCTACTTCCTCACTAGGCCAGACATGGGTTCACAAGGGACCAACCGGACCATTGGACCACACTTATAACTAGAGGTGTCAATTGGTCGATTGAGGCTGATTTTAGTTGGACTTAATCGCGGTTTGTTTAAGTAATTAGTTATCATAAGGCAGGCATGGTTCCATTTATAAATGGCCGATCAAGTACTAGTCTTTAATGGGACTATCACTAATTGGGTGAAATAAGCTACTAAACCATTTCCCTCTAAACGAACCGTTAAAAAGCTCTTATGGGGTCGGGTTGAGTCGGGCTCTTGGGCAGTTAGTTTGATCGCACCACTGTCAAGCTGGACCTTCCCATCGGGAATGGCTGAATATTATTTGGTTTGAGCTTGAGCCCGACGTGTTTAATAAACGGTCTAGGCCTGTCTCAGGTTCTCCTGATGAGGCTAACTTGGTGTGTGCCTAGAATTGACACTACTATTTCAAGAAGGGTAGGGGATAAGAGGGTCAAACTGTCTATCATCCCTCGACATAGTTGGGTCTACCCATTTGCCACTTGGCTAGAAGCTCATCCCTAGATATGGACAAGTTTAGAAGTTGCAGGGTATTTAATGAAAACGATCACAAGGTAAATTGGGAATATATGGATACTCGGTCTATCAATTTAACATGAAAAGTTGGTCCCAACCAGCAGAAAACCCCGACTCCTGAAAAAATTACCTTTCAAACTCACCTTTGGCATTGCAATCAGAAAGGAAGAAAGAAAGTGAAAAAAAGTACAAATTTGAATACATCGCACATTATATCTCTATGGATAAACTGAAAGCATACATCGCGCTAGTCCATTTATTTACAATGACACATTAATCTAAAAACACAGGTGGAATAGGATAAAGAAAAAGTGATTGCCTTTCTTTTCCAATTATGATGTGTATGATTGCTCACCCAACCACATAAGCTGCCACAATGTTCTCATCCGTTGTTCAAATACGCTATATATTTCAAAAAAAGTTTCAGGGTTATATAATATATTCTGCACATAAATATATCGAAACTAATTCTCTTTATATAATCTATTATGTCTAGTAGTAAATCAAATGATTATTATTTTTGGTCCATAATTTACTATCATAAATGATGATTTCTTAAGAATAGGTTATAAATGCATATATAAACTATCAAAAGAGAGTCTTATTATTCACAAATAAATAGGTAAATAAATAAATTTATTTTCTTTTTTCTTATCTTTTTCATTCCTGTTAATAGTATATTCTTTGTAACCAAGTATGGATATATTGAGTTGTCACCCACTAACAAATATGTTTCCAAGTTAGAAGGTATTTTAACTATTTGTATGCATTATAGATGGATGGATGACTCTTCTCATACGAATTACCATTATTATAACTTGTATCCTGGAGAGAACATGGTTTGGAATAGCTTGGATGTCAAACGTTAGAATCTATTTAGTCAAATAGCTTTGGCTATGTTTGGTTGCAAGGGGAATTAAAAGTTAAAAGAGAAACTTTTATAATCATTATCTCATGTATTATGGATCTTGGTTCGAGCTTTATGGCATTTCCGATCCAAGGATCGATCACTCACTTTTAACAATTATATGATTCGAGAAAGATGATCCCGATTTGGGTTATCTATTAGAAGTGGACAATAGAGTAGTTGTACTGGCCAAAACTCATCTACGTATTATTGAAACATCTGTTGGGAAACATGTCCACACTCCTTGCTATGTTTTGGTGTTAACAAACAAATATACATTTTTAACTTGGTTTGATAAAATGTGATTAGCTTGAAGAAAGTGTAATTAGCTTGATGAAACACTTGGAAGGTCGAATCAAGATATCAAGGTTTGAACTCATGCAAACATGGCTCTGAAGTTTAAAGACATTCAAGACCAAAGAGTGGAAGGTTCAAGTGAAGAAAAAGACCACTAGGATAGATTGATCATTTTTAATGTAACTTGTAACTTCCACATATATATGTGCACTCATCACATGCATGTGCATTGCATCATACTAAATTGATCATAGAGCATACCTTAACCAAGTATGGAGAGTCTCTAAGTGGTGAAGAACATATTAGGAAAAAATGTGGTCTAGTGAAATTCTGTGAAAACCACATTAACTTGACTTAAAGGTATTTTGGGTAATCTTAAAGTTAGTATCTGGAGATAAAACCTTCATAGAAGTTGTAAGAAATTGAGTCTCGATTCCAATGCAACTAATCTCAAATCAATCCGAGGTCGGATCGATAAGTTATGGTCAAAGCACTGATGACTGGTTAGTATGATAGTATTATGTCAAAACAATCTGTCATGTTGGTGGTCGACCGACTGGAAGCCTCGGTCGACCGGAACTGTCCGAGACCATAGTCAGTTAATCGGCAGAAAGTCCCGGTCGATCGGTGCCTCCCTGGAAAAACTCCAATGGCTATATTTTGCCTCAACGGCTCGTGGCGGTCGATCGGCTACCAATGGCGGTCGACCGGTGGTCCCAGAATACGTTCGTTAGAGCCTGATTTTTTACCTAAAATGCTTCACTAAGTTCACCTATAAATATCCAAACCGCTTTTAATTAAATAAGCATAAAGAAAGAGCTTTAAGAACATTATTGCAAGGATTCAAAAGTTATTAAGATTAATATATTCTACTTGAGTTGTTCAATTACACCAATCCCAACAAAAGGCTCAAGTCTCAATCAAAGTCCTCCACTCTCTCCTGTGCAAGTCAAAACCATAAGAGAGGACTTTGCAAAAGGTGCATCATTTATCTCTCATTCTCATCATTTACACCACACTTGAGGTATTCTTCCTATTCCACTATTTCCTATTTATTTATGCTTTTACAATTTTAGACTATACTTAGGATTGTAAGGATTCTCTTATCCTAAAAAGAGGAAGGTGTCTCTCTACCTCTAAAAGAGATTGTAAAGACGCCTCTCTGCCTGTAAAGGAGATTTGTAAGGATACTCTTATCTATGAAAAAAATTGTAAAGATTTTCTTCCCTACCTACTGTACTGAAAGGGAGAACTAGTGGAATACCTTACAAGAGGATTCTTGTAGGGAGTGGACTAGACTCGGATTGAGTCGATCCACTATAAATCTTGTGCTGTGTGATTTTACTTGTTTTATTTATTCCGTATTGTTTTAACTTGCAGTCACACTTGTGACCTATACATTTTAAAGAGTTAAATTCCACTAGTATAACCTATTCACCCTCTCTACGTTTTTTCAATTGGTATCAGAGCGTGAGCTCAATTTATTTAAGACTATATCGTCTTAAAAGTGAGTCAAAGACCATGGCCACATTCCAAGGACCACCAGAAGGCATGAACGCCTCGAGACCCCTTACTTTAATGGAGAGAACTTTTTCTTTTAGAAGTACAGATTCAAAAACTTTGTGTGTGGTCACAACATTCTTGTATAAAAAGCCATAGAGAATGGACCATACACCATCATCAAAATAGTTGATGGAAAGACAGTACCAAAGGATGAAGGGCAATGGACGGCTGAAGACATCACTCTCGTCCAGTACAACTTCCGTGCAATCACATTCCTTCAATGTGCCCTCAATGAACAAGAGTTCAACCGAGTCATAACATGTGACACAGCTAAAGAGATTTGGGATATGCTTCTTCTCATACATGAAGGTACAACAGAGGTAAAAAAAAGAAAGGTAGACCAACTCGTTTCTGATTACGAATCCTTCTTCATGAAAGAAAATGAATCAATAACTTCTATGTTTACAAGATTTACTGATATTATGAACAATCTCGAAGGTTTAGGCAAGACTTATACTAACGCTGAAAAAGTCAAAAAAATCTTAAGAGCCTTACCTGCAGCTTGGAGACCCAAGAAAATAGCAATAGAAGAAGCCAAAGATTTGACGAAAATCTCCTTGGACTACTTGCTTGGATCTCTACAAACTCATGAAGTAGAACTGAACACCGACAAACCAAATCCTGAGAACAAAAGGAGAACCATAGCTCTAAAGTCAACTCAAACTATCTAAGAAGTAAGCGATGATAAAGAAGATGAAGAATTCGACATGGAAAAAGAAATTTTACTCATCACGAGGAAATTCAACAAGTTCCTCAAAAAGAAAGAAAGATTTCAACACAAGAACAAATCCTACGGAGACAAATCTTATGGGGAAAAAGGTAAATAAAAAATTAAACCCAAGGAAATCTCTTCTAAAGATATAGTCTGTTTTGAGTGCAGAAGGCCTGGACACTTCAGAACCGAATGCCCAAATAAATCAAAGAAGAAGGCTTATGCAGCCACATGGGACTCAAGTGATGAAGAGGAGAAAAGTGAATTTGGAGTAGAAGTCACCAACCTCGCATTGATGGCCATCGGAGATGAAGAACAAGAGGTATGTCAAACTTGACCTGAACTTTTAATAAGGGACTCTAATGAGGAGCTTCAAGAAGCCTTCGAGGCCTTGTATGAAGAAAGTATCAAATTAGAGTTTGATAAAAATAAACTTGAGAAAGAGGTTGACACACTAAATAAGAGAGTGGAGGCACTAACCTCAAAGGTAAGTGAATTGGAGGAAGAAAACTTCAAGTTGAACTCCACCCTCTGCTCCTTTACCCATGGGCAAAAGAACCTTGACAATCTTCTTGGTTCTTAAAGGAAAGGTCCAAATGAAAGAGAAGGACTGGGTTACAATGGACAAAATCCATCTAGAAATGAGAATCCAAGAAGGGGTGACCAAAGAAACCAACCATCCACCTCTTACATTAAATGTAGTTTTTGTAAAAAGACAAGACACTCCATAAACCGGTGTCACTCCAAGAAAAAGAAGAAACCCAATTCTCAAACTGAGAGACCAAGAGTTAGCCATGCCTACTACTACACACCCCTAAGAAGGTAATATAGGTCTCAAGAAAACTCTAGGCCTATGTCTAGGTATAGAAAATCCCAACTTCAAAGAGAATACTCTATTGAGAGGCCCCAAAGACAATTCCAAGGGTACAGGAACTATCCTAGGGAGACTTATAGACCACAAGGGAAATACCAAAACCAAGGACTCTATAGATTTCAAAGATACTATACTCCTCAAAGATCAAATGGATCTTATGAACATCAGAGGACTCAAAGAAACCTAAAGCCATCCCAAAGGTAGAACCAAAGACCTGAAAAGTACAAAATCATTTGGGTTCCAGTCAGAAAGTTTGATACTAACAATGATGGACCCATGAGATTATGGGGACCAATGTATGATTAAATTCCTGTTATATGTTTGCTTGAAGAATAAGGTGGAAGCTGAATGGGTCATCGACAGTGGATGCTCCAAACACATGACATCCAACAAGAACCTATTCTCAAGCTTACGGGACTACGATGGAAGATGGGTCTCCTTTGGAGATGACAACAAAGGAAAAATTGCTGGTATTGGAAAAATAAGACTTGGAGGTATTTCAATCTCAAACGTTTACTTTGTGAAAATTTTGAATTATAATCTCCTAAGTGTAAGTCAGTTATGTAGCATTGGATACAAAGTAGAATTCAATGTCTCCCATTGTTGCATTAAAGATGCAGATGATAATCTAATACTAAAAGGGTCTAGGAAAAATAATATTTATGTTTGTATGCTTAACAAAGCAAGTTCCTTGAATGCATGTTTGGTTTTTAACCATAGTGAGTCTTCATTATGGCATAGAAGACTTAGACATGTAAATGTCAAGTTGATTCAAACCATTGCATCCAAGGATCTTGTGAGGAACCTCCCTAAAATCAAGTATGAAATAGACACTTTTTGTGATGCTTGTCAAAAAGGCAAACAAACCAAGGTCTCCCACAAGTCGAAGAATATTGTCTCTTCCTCTAGGCCATTGGAACTACTTCATTTAGACTTATTTGGACCTATCAATATATCTAGTATGAGTGGTAAAAATTATACATTTGTAATCGTTGATGACTACTCTAGATACACTTGGACTGTTTTTCTAAAAAATAAAATGATGTCTTCGATGAATTTGTAACTTTATATAACAGACTGCAAAATTAGAAAGGGTATACTGTAACCTCTGTGAGGAGTGACCATGGAGGAGAATTTGATAATATAAGTCAATTTGACTTATATTGGAACAAGCATGGTATTGACCATAACTTCTCCGCTCCTAGAATGCCTCAATCTAATGGGATAGTTGAAAGGAAAAACAAGTCATTACAAGAGACAGCAATGACTATGCTTAATGAGTATTCTTTGTCTAAGTACTTTTGGGCTAGAGCTGTAAATACAGCATGTTATGTACTAAATATGATAATTCTCAGACCTTTACTTTTTAAAACCCCTTATGAACTGTACTTTGGTAAAATGCCAAAAGTAGACTACTTTAGAGTTTTTGGATGTAAATGTTTCATCTTAAACATAAAAAATTATCTTGAAAATTTTGATGTAAAATCTGATGAAGGAATATTCTTAAGATACTCACTCAACAGTAGGGCATATAGAGTTTTTAATAAAAAATCATTAATGGTTGAAGAATCTATGAATGTACGATTTGATGAATCTTTACCTAATGACTTAAACAAATCTCTTATTGATGATGATGATATCATAATTGATGAGCTTAAGAACAAAGCTAATGATATTTCTCTTGATGATACAAATGATGTTACCATAGAAAAATTAGAAACACTACCTAAGGAAGTCATTCCGCATAGGAATCATCCCTTAGAAAACATCATAGGGGATCTAGATAGAGAAATCCAGACTAGATCTAAAACCCGAGAGGTATGCAATCACACTGCATTTATCTCAAGGATCGAACCCAAGAACATAGAAGAAGCACTAAAAGACAGTGATTGGATTATAGCTATGCAAGAGGAGCTTCACCAGTTTGAAATAAGCAAGGTATGAGAACTTGTCCTAAGACCTGACCACCACACCATCATTAGTGCTAAGTGGGTCTTTCGCAATAAACTGGATGAAGATGGGAACATAGTGAGAAACAAAGCAAGACTAGTTGTCAAAGGGTATAATCAACAAGAGGGAATATACTATGATGAAACCTATGCACCAGTAGCAAGGTTAGAGTCCATTATAATGCTACTAGCTTTTGTATACCATAAGGACTTTAAACTATATCAAATGGATGTCAAAAATGCCTTCTTGAATGGATACATTCAAGAAGAAGTATATGTAGCTCAACCTCCTGATTTTGAAGACCCTAAGTTTCCAAACCATGTCTATAAACTTGAGAAAGCCCTGTATGGCCTCAAACAAGCCCCTAGAGCTTGGTATGAGAGATTAAGTACTTTCTTGATAGAAAGTGGCTTCTCAAGGGGGAGGATTGACACAACCTTGTTTATGAAGAACTTGAAGAATGACATACTCATCGTTCAAATCTATGTAGATGATATCATCTTTGGCTCAACCAACGAGAGAATGTGTACTGATTTCAGTAACGAGATGAGTGATGAATTTGAAATGAGTATGATGGGAGAATTAAATTTCTTCCTTGGACTTCAAATAAAATAAACTGATAATGAAATTTTCATAAACCAAAGCAAGTACACCAAGGAGCTGCTAAAGAAATTTGACATTAACAGTAAAAAATCTTCAGACACTCCAGTGAGCTCATCCTTGAAACTAACCAGGATGAGGATGACACTTCTGAGGATGTAACTAGATATAGAGGTATGATTGGGAGCCTTCTATATCTAACAACAAGTAGACCTGACATCATGTACAGTGTATGTGCATGTGCTCGGTTTCAAGCTGTTCCTAAGAAATATCACCTCACAGCTGTAAAATGAATTTTTAAATATCTGAAAAGCACATGTGATGTTGGGTTTTGGTACCCCAAAAACCAACCCCTTAACTTGGTCAGCTTTTCTGATGCTGACTTCACAGGCTGCCATATCGATAGAAAAAGTACCAGTGGTTCTTGTCACTTTCTCGGCTCTTGCCTTGTATCTTGGTTCAGCAAGAAACAAAACTCCGTTGCTCTATCTACCACCAAAGCTGAATATGTTGCAGTTGGTAGATGTTGCGCTTAAATCCTTTGGATGAAGCAAACTCTCGAAGACCTTGGAGTGAGTTTCGAATCTTGCCTAATCATGTGCGATAACACCAATGCCATAAACTTGAGTAAAAATCCCATTTTACATTCAAGGGCAAAGCACATTGATATTCGACACCACTTTCTACGAGACACCATTCAAAATAGCGATGCCTCTCTAGAATACATTGAAATTGAGAAACAACTCGCAGATATATTCACTAAACCACTTGGTGAAGAGCGTTTTAGCTTCCTAAGGAAGGAGCTTGGCATTTGCAACCCATTTGGCTGAATGAATAAACATTCTTTCTTAAATACTCTTTTCAAAAAGCCTAGACTTGAAAAATCCTTTTCACATCCACAATTTTCTAGGTTCTCAGCCAATTTTGGATTCTTCCGGTCGACTGCCCCAATATACCGGTCGACTGGCACTGACTGAATAGATTACCAATCGACCGCCTCAAACTTTCGATCGATTGCCTCTAACCAAAAGGATTACTGGTCGACAGCCACAATATACCAGTCGACCGGTGCTGCCGAAAATTCGATTTCGAACTCTTTTAAAATCGATTTTTTAGAACCATTTTGTCCACTTTTAAAACCCTACTTGGCCTAAAATCCCATTTCGACTCTTCCTCTCCCAAAACCCTAGCTTAGAACTTCTCTCTAACCTAGATCTCTCAAGATGCCTTCCTATCCGTCTCCTAAAACCCTTGCATCTCTTCCCCTCTTACGCCTCCATGATGTCACTGCCAACACAGAGGCAAGAAAACGGTAGCCCAGAAGGGAAAAAGGAAGGCCTCTGACGAAGATATATGGTTCTCCTCCTCCATTGCTCAAGAATCATGGGATCTCTACATCTCTCGAAACATAGAGCAAGGTAGGACCATCAATTCCAACTCTCTGTCCAGGTATGACATGACCTGTTTGATGCTTTGGGATGGGGCAACATTCTCAAACTTGATTCCCACTGTTATCCCCACCTTGTCAAAATGTTCTTTTGTAACCTTATTTTCTCTGGTGAAGGTGACAATCTTCTAGTCCATTCTTATGCTAAGGGAGTTCCTATAGATATAGACATCATGATATTAGGAGAAATCCTAGACATTTCTGTGGCAGGGGAACTAAAATACTACTAACCCAAGACCTACATAGAACAATTCATGGATGTTGACTGTGTGTATTCTAGCATCATGAAGGAATATGCTAATACTCATAAAATTAAGGCTAAGGAACTCACCGATATAGGGAGGATTGTAAATCTCATCATCTCCTACAACATCCTCCCAAAGAGTGACCATAGAGATAAAGTCTCCCCATTTCATGCTTATCTCACCTACTGTGTTGTAAGACTGTAACCATCAACCTTCCTTACATTCTGCTTAAAACCATGATTACCCATGGTAATAAACTTCAAAAGAGAAATCTTCCCTATGGAATGATGATTTGCCAAATTATGGACCACTTTTATGTGGATTTTTTTGGTGAATCATTTGACTCGTTGCCTCAAGAGATCAATCTTTCCACTATTCACAAGATGCATCTTCTTTCCAAGCAGCCCACAAACTCCAAAAAGACTGTTACTAGACCCAGCCAGCCACAACAAACAGGAAGTGATGATACGTCAGCCCATGCGACCATTGGTGATCTTTAGAAAGTTGGGAACATCATCCTTGCCCAATTGGCAAAGATGGAAAGAAAGCAGAATGAGATTCTCAAGCTCCTACGCAACGACGAGGAAGATGAAGATGACAGAGAAGAAGACGAAGAGGAGGACACGGAGGATGAGGATGTAGCGGATTAAGAGTTATTTTTAGAACTTCGTGTTTGTTTCAGTCATTTATGTTATTTCTTTTTCTACTCCACGATGCGAAGTTGGACTTATGATACTTTTCTATATGTTATATTTTCTTTGGCACATACTCAGGGGGAGTATTTTTCTTGTCTCGTTTTGATTCCCTTTTTGCTGTTGACCAAAGGGGGAGAACATCTATTACTCTTTCTGGAAATGACAGTATCTATCTTTAATTGTTTACTCTTATGGAAATGACAGTATCTATCTTTGTTTACTATCCTTGTTTATTTTCTGGCACTGAATTAAATTATCTTATTGACCTTTACACAATGTTACTATCCTTGTTTATTTTCTGGCACTGAATTAAATTATCTTATTGACCTTTACACAATGTTACTATCATTTCTTGTATTTGGTTATATTGCCTGTGTTTGTTTGTCATCACCAAAAATGGAGAGATTGTTGGGAAACATGTCCACACTCCTTGCTATGTTTTGGTGTTAATAAACAAACATACATCTTTAACTTGGTTTGATAAAATGTGATTAGCTTGAAGAAATTGTAATTAGCTTGAAGAAACACTTAGAAGGTCGAATCAAGACATCAAGGTTTGAACTCATGCAAACATGGCCTTGAAGCTTAAAGACATTCAAGACCAAAGAGTGGAAGGTTCAAGTGAAGAAGAAGACCACTAGGATAGATTGGTCCTTTTTAATGTAACTTGTAACTTCCACATATATATATGCACTCATCACATGCATGTGCATTGCATCATACTAGAATGACCATAGAGCATATCTTGACCAAGTATGGAGAGTCTCTAAGTGGTGAGGAACATATTAGGAAAAAATGTGGTCTAGTGAAATTCTGTGAAAACCACATTAACTTGACTTAAAGGTATTTTGGATAATCCTAGAGTCAGTATCAGGAGATGAAACCTTCATAGAAGTTGTAGGAAATTGAGTCACGATTCCAACGCAACTAATCTCAAGTCAATCCTAGGTCGGATCGATAAGTTATGGTCAAAACACTGAAAAATGGTCAGTATGACAGCATTCTATCAAAACAGAGTCTGTCATGTTGGTGGTCGACCGGCTGGAAGCCCCGATCGACCGAAACTATCCTAGACCATAGCCGGTCGATCGACAGAAAATCCTGATCGATCGGTGCCTCCCTAAAAAAACTTCAACGGCTATATTTTACCTTAACGGCTCTTGGCGATCGACTGGGTACCGATGGCGGTCGATCGGTGGTCGTAAAATATGTCCGTTAGAGCCTGATTTCCTACCTAAAATGCTTCACTAAGTTCACCTATAAATACCCAAACCGATCTTAATTAAATAAGCATAAAGAAAGAGCTTTAAGAGCATTATTGCAAGCATTCAAGAGTTATTAAGATTAATATATTCTACTTGAGTTGTTCGATTACACCAATCCCAACAAAAGGCTCAAGTCTCAATCAAAGTCCTCCACTCTCTCCTGTGCAAGTCAAAGCCATAAGAGAGGACTTTACAAAAGGTGCATCATTCATCTCTCATTTTCATCATTTGCACCACACTTGAGGTATTCCTCCTATTCTACTATTTCCTATTTATTTCTGTTTTTACAATTTTAGACTGTACTTAGGATTGTAAGGATTTTCTTATCCTAAAAAAAGGAAGGTGTCTCTCTACCTCCAAAAGAGATTGTAAAGGTGACTCTCTGTCTGTAAAGGGGATTTGTAAGGATACTCTTACCTGTGAAAAAGATTGTAAATGTTTTCTTCCCTACGTACTTTACTGAAAAGGAGAACTAGTGGAATACCTTATAAGAGGATTCTTGTAGGGAGTGGACTAGACTCGGATTGAGTCGACCCACTATAAATCTTGTGTTGTGTGATTTTACTTGTTTTATTTATTCTGCATTGTTTCAACTTGCAGTCATACTTGTGACCTATACATCGAAAAGAGTTGAATTCCACTAGTATAACCTATTCATCCCCCCTCTAGATTATTTCAATATCTGCTGATGTGATTGTATAAACTACTTAAATTTCTTTCTATATTTAGTAATGATACATTTTACATATAATTTTTATTTTACATGTTATAACGGAGGACTTTGGATGTAAAGTAAAATAAATTTAATAACTAAATATGAAATATTTAGAATTAGTGATTCAGCCATATATGATAATGACTACAAAAGTTTATTTTTCAAGTATAAAAATTTCATTTTACTTCCCTTTAAAATTTTTTCTAACAACCAAAGGGAATCTTAGATTGTGGTGGCTTGGTGGGCCTACAATCACAAGCCCGAGCCTAATACAGCCCAAAACAAGTAATAGCTCAATGTGTCTCTTAAAAAGGCCTTGGTCTGTTTTAGGCCTTAATTGCATCAAAGTTGATTCCCTGAGAATTTTGGTAACAATATTTTTTTTTCTGTTTAAGTGCCCACATCTTATTTTCTTTTGTAGAATTTAAGTGCCCATATCAACTGTCAGGGAATAGAGTTGGTTATGTGGCTACATAGAGCTTTGAAAATCCATAAAATTTTTAATTTAATCTATTCTTGAAAAACAATTGGATATATAAAAACACGATCAAGGGACAATGCCAATACATTAAGGGTACATGGTTTTTATGGGGGTGGGGGTGGGGGTGGGGTTGGGGTTGGATGAGTTGTGGCAATCTAAATCATAGTTTGATTCTAATATTTTGGTTTTTCTGTGTCGTGCAAAGGACCTTTTGCCTATTCAAAACTATAAACTGAGTGCAAGAACAACTTAGAAGGTAGAAGCAAACCAAAGCATCACAAAAGACTTATTGGAGAATTAAACAATCGAAAAACAGTCAGCAAATTGTCCACCATCCAATTCCTCAAACTCCAATCCCGTTCAGAAAAGCCATTTATATTATATAAACCGTAGAACAATCCACGTTTTGCCTTTTGACTATAGTGCAAATCTGACTTATAATTTATTTTTGTTGATTAAATTTGACTTTTAATTTTTTTATATGATAAATTTGACTTGTAATTGATTATTATTCAGAGCTTCACAGCAATGTGGGCTCTACGCTGGAGGGCTCAAACAATCAAAGCAATATTTGATAATAATTTTTTAAATATAATATTTAAGGGAATTGAATGCTTTCTGGTCACGCGGTTTCTATGTCAATGTGGGATCAATAAGAAGGTGTACATGGGCATAAATAAGGGTTGGGTTTTGGGAGATTCATAGGGGCTAAGATATTATTTTGCCACCCTTTATCACTTTATGTCTGGGTGTAAGAGTTGTGCGATTAAGAAGCATTAATTTTTTTATTTTAATTTTTAAATAAAATAAAATTGATTGTAAAATAAAGTAAAATTTAATTACTGAAGTAATTTAAAATATAACACTTCTAAAAACACACAATTTTACTGTAGAGTTAATTACGCAATCAAGTAAAGTAATGATTATAAAATTGTTTTGTTTTGATTCGATTTGATTTCCTTTTTCTTATTCTTGATCAACTTTGCAACCAGTGGAGTGAACCAAAAAGGAAGTATGAGAGTAGTATTATTACTAGCTCACTGAATCTATTTGAAACAATCTTTGAAGCAAATTATGTAGAGGGGGTGTCAAAATGAGATCGGACCCATTGAACAGGGGGAACTCCTTTTTGGTTCAGTTTTGATTTTGATTTTTAGAAATGTTAAGAGATCAAAATCGACCAGACTGATTAGATAAGACCCTCCAAAACCAAATTTTCAATTTGTGTTTTATACTATGCAACTCCCCATGCTAGCAAGTTTGGCGCTCATACCACTCATCAGTTCCAACATGTGCACAATTTTTTCCCCTCCCCAGGCACCAATAAAGACATTATCCTTTTTAGATATAAAATCGAGTCTAGACCATAGTTAGGTAAAACAGGAAGAACAAAAACCAGTGTTTAGTTTGGACATATTTTTTTTTATATATATAAATAAATCATTTATATTTTATACTCAAGGAGACTTGATCCTATAATCAAAGTTTTAATAAGTAACCATGCAACCATTATTTGGACGTGTTTTAAAATGGCTCAAAAAAGTAAACTAATCGATAAAAAATATGATTAAATATTCCAATAATGCCCCTCCTCCCCCCCCCCCCAAAAAAAAAAAAAAAAAGAAGAAGAAAACGGATGGTACATGTTTTAACGACCAAAAAACTTATAATATACTTATATAAATTGAAAAATTATTACTTAAATATCTACGTCAAAAACTAAAAAAAATCACTGTATAGTAAATTTAAAGTATGAAAAAATGGCACTTATAATAAATTAAATGTGTAAAAAAAAGTACATTTAAAAAAAATTATTTGAATATTATATAAATATTAATATTTAATAAACAACACATGAGATGGTCAGACATCCGGAGCCAGCCACATCGCCACCAGATCGGATGTGTACCCTCCATCTCTGGATCAGGAAGAGGTTTATGGGAGATTTCATCCCCTTATAAGGGATATCAGCTCTACATATATCCTCCACATCTGCTAAGAAATAGAAGCAATGATATGGGTTTATGGGTGCACCCTCCTGATATCACTAATGATAGGGGCAAAGTCTCCTGTCTTATTAAGAAATATATGGGAAATTCCGATAATAAACCAATAAGGGACCATTGAAAGAAACCAATAACTATGGGTTTTAGTTTGGCTTTTGTAGACCCCATACATTATTATTGGTCGGGTTTTTATTTGTTCTCGTTTTATAAAAATCAATTAAAATCAGACAGGAGGTGTCTATTCAATTTCAACTGATTCACTTGAGCAAGCCAAAGCCCCCAAATACATAGACCTAACGAAGCCAAGAAGTGAATTGAGCCTAAACTGTCTTTACGGAGAATTGATTTGACCTTTCTAGCCAAGGATTCAGTTATACTATTTATCTCATGTTTAAATAATTGAAAGAACAATTTGTTGGGAGTTTGACCCGTTAATATGGCCCACATGACCAATTACGTAAGTAGTGACCTACCAAATACCCTTCCAAAAAAAAAAAAAAAAACCTACCAAGTACCCCATCAATTTGATTTGATTTATTAGATTAAATTCTAACTAATTAATTTTTTTTCATAATAATTAATTTTTATTGATAAGATTATAATAGTTAAGTTAATTGAGGGAATTGGAGTGTTAAATGTAATAGCTTTCATTAATGGTAGGGTTGCATTGTTTGTCAGTAAATAGGAAACTATCGGTTCCTTGCTATCCTATGGTTGTAAGCATGATAATCCCCATTCCTAAGATAAACTGAAGGGGAGGAAGAGAGATAAACTTTGAGGTTCCTTTGGTTGCAACTGTTGGTGACTCTCAAAGATGACACACATAGATCATTCCATAGTGAACGATATGTTTTCCCACTTTATTTTGTATTGTTGTTTGTGATTCAAGACATGAATATGCTAGATAATATGTTCATGACATTAAGTTTTAGGGAAATTTACATCCACCTCCCCTGATGTTTGACCTAATTACATCCACCTCCTCGTGTTTCGTTTATTACAAATAAATCCATCCAACCTAACACCGTGAGAGACTCTTGAGGTCAATCTACTAAGTCATGATATATTTTGGTTAGTGCCCATATTACCCATCCTTAATATATTTTGACCCTTTCACCCTTTCAATATAAAACCCCATCTTCCATCTCATTCCTTTTTTCTCCGGCGACCTGCAGATACAAACCTGTCATCTTCGATAAATTGCATAGAGAATATCTCAAATCTGGCGATCTTCAGGTCGCAACTCTCTCTCTCTCTCTCTCTCTCTCTCTCTTAGGGTTCAAATTACTCTCACCCCTTTCTTCTTCGGCGAACTGCAAAATTTGGGGCTTTTGTACAGTAGTGATGAGAAGAAGAGAAAAATTGGAATAAAATTGTAACAATTAGTATGATATGGATCTCCAAATTTGACTTCTCTTCAGAATAAAATACAGAGAAACTCCCTTTTAACTTTCATGAATAACGAATCAATACAATGGCAAAAGCATCACTTAATCGGAATAAATTTTATTTCTAGGGCATCATAAAATGTGGGAAGAAGTCAATTCATTAGTTCATATTTATAAAAAAGCAATGATTGAGCTTGTAAAAATCGAAACCTGGAATCAAAAGTAACTTTTGAGAGAGATCATTGATGTTACTGCAGATGTATACCAATTAAATGTAGTAAGCACTTAAACTTTACGGCCACATCGGCCGTGTTCATCCGAACCTTGACCATTTATCCCCCTTCTTTCTTTCCTATTGGAAGAGGGTTTTCTCTTATGACAATCCCTCTGTCACATTTGCCCTGGTAAGTTTCTCAACCTCTAGAAATCTACTCCATCACTACATGTGGCTGTCGTTGCTGGTGCTGGTGTTAGTGCGGGTGACATTGATGCACTACAATTTGAGTACATGGAGCTTCTAAAGCAGTTGGAAGCAGAGAAGATATGATCCTCTGAACTCATCAAGAAATCGTCACAAGAAGAAGATGATGGGAAGTAGCAATCCATCCTGATATGGGATTGGTTGAGCTTCAAGGATTGAAGAAGAGTATGTTGGAGCTTCGGGACAATGTGGGAGAATGGGTTTGTAAGTTAATGGCCACTAATCCTATCTCTACTCCATCTCATTTCTTAAGCAAATTGAATCGAATCCTTCCACAACTATTGCTATACGAACTCCAAATCCCAATTACGATGATGATGCTTTTTCAATCTTCTTCCCTCACGGGTATGACGATTTTATTTTGAGAAAACCTGGATTTTTATAAAGAACAACTATACTAATAGTAGACTGGCCTTTTCTTTTCTGCAAGATTGCGATCATAATCAATCATCACATCTCTATATTTATTTTAGTTTCTTTTAATTTCAAATTGAAGTAGCAATTCATTCATTCATGTTCACTATCAGATCCACTGAGAAGATAACGACAACACTCTCACTAACCCCAACTTAGGATGTTTTAGGTAAAAAATCATAAGGGTAAAATAGTCTTCTCTATTTTAAAACTAACAACTCACTCACGGTGTTAGGTTGGGTTAGTTTATTTGTAACAAACGAAATGCTTGGGAGTGGAAGTAGTTAGATCAAACCTCAGGGGAGGTGGATGTAAATTTCTCTAAGTTTTATGAGGTATTCCTACAGTTGGTATCAGAGAAACGGTTGTGATCGACTATCATACTCTTGGATTATATATTGAATTTGGTTCTGTGCCTGAAAATTCTGCTCTAATGGAAGATGAGCCTCCAGGAAGGTGGTCAGGGATTTGTTGATATATAAAACATGGAATTGGTTGTGAGGTAATTGCTGTTACGACCTGTTGAGGAGGTACTGATGAGTCATCGTGCCAAGATGCCCGAAGTGATCGACATGCTGGTGTAGAAGGATCATGAGGTATATCTGAGCAGCAACCAAGAGGATATGGTTTAGTTTCCAGATAAGGATGTGTGAGACCAATAATGTGGATCCATCCACTATTCTAATATATCTACTTAGATTACTCATTGCATGAGACCTTGATCACAAGTGCAGAACCCAGACATCACATATCTGATAGTTATGCACCACAAGTTTCTGCTTGGACATGATTTCCTTTAGGACAACCAACAAGACAGTGACAATGGTCCAAACATTGATTAAAACAGGAATAATTAAAGTGCTTTGCTTTCTATGTGTGTTATATGTACATTTTTTATTTTGTTTTTAGTTTAAATTTAAAAGTGTGTGAAGTTTGTCAATTATTACATGTATTATTGTACATTCGGATTATAAGTGTGTGAAGTCTGTGCGGACTTATGAAGTGTTTAAGTTTGGGTTTGTGATTTGAAGTTCCTGGTATAGATCACTGGTGCTCTTTAGGCAGAAGGTGCTTTGGCAGCAACTTTACATTATTAGATGTGTTTCAGGTTTCAAAATCACTCATTCGACCTTAATACTGGTCACACGAAGGATGCTTTTTTCATTAAGGTGGACTCAACACAATCTGCTACGGTCACCTATGTTCCTCTCCAAATTCCCCAGTTAGAACTAATCGCTCTTCTTCCTGAATTGTGGATTAGTACTTATGAACAAACCCACAACGAGCCGGCACCAGTACATCTTGTTTCATCAGCAAATCCTCGGTATTAACGCTTCCCGATGGTTGTACACAAATCAACTTTCCCAAACCACTAGAATCTTTTGCCTTGCTCCCTTTACATCTTTCAGAAGAAGAACATCTTAATAAAGTCCCAATTTGGGCATATTCCTCGGAAGAATTACTCAATTTTTTTTTTTTTTTGATGGTTAATGGTCCATTAGGGAAGTCTAAAAGAGACTTACCAATATGCGGCTACAAAGAATAGAAACCATTAGTGATAGTAACTCCCAAAAAGTCAATGGAAGGGACTGCCAACTACATCTTTGTAGGAGAGAGCATATCTTTGGAGGAGCTGATAGTGTTCTTCAGCTGTTTTGGAGAAAAACAATATATCATCAATATAGATTAGGGCATTTTCTTGAATGGGCACATAAAGCTTCATCATGGCTTTTTGGAAGAGAGAAGGTGCAGTCTTCAGGCCAAATGGTATAACAGTCTACTGAAAATGATTCTTGGGATACAAAATGTTGTTTTGGGCTGGTCTTTTGGAGAAATTTTCAATTGCCAAAATCCGGCTTTTAAATCAAACTTACTGAAAATGGTGGCATCTGCAAGTTGGGACAAGAGTGTGGGCCGTGTTGGTAATGGGAACTTGTCGTTTGCGAGAAAAGAGATCTTAGCGGTAAAAAGAGGAATTGAAAAATTCCATTTCTATCTAATAGGCCATACCTTTCAGATTGAAATTGACATGTCTGCCTTCCCAAGGATGCTATAATTCAAATAATATTTCCATTCGAACCATTAGTGGCCATTGTGAATCTAATTATAAAGACACACTCTCAGTGCTCCTGTACCAATATGGAATCATGTATCCATGGATGAAATGCCACCCCTCCTATTCTTATCTCACTCTTTTCACAATTGACCAATTCTATAGGTTCTCGAAAGAATTCTATGTTTTCTTCTTGAACCTTTTTGCTGTTTACCATATTGCTCTTTGTTTTCCAGTCTCCCTTCTACATTCCTACCTCACCCGTTGATAACTGAGTGTAGAGAATTGCAGTTTCATTACTTATCCAACTTTTCCCATTGAGTAACACTATTTTTTTTTCTGGAATTCATTTATTTATTTTTGTATGTAAAAAGTTTTGTTTCCTCTAAGGCTAATTACGTATTGGCCGGTCCATGCACAATGGCTTCAGTGATTCAGCCTGTAGATAAGTTATATAGGTTGAAGAGCATTAAAAATTAATAGAACAAAATAATCACTAGCATCTGCCAATAGGGGGCTCCACGCTTTGTAAACCTATGCAAGGCCACATCCACAAGGCAGCCGAGGCATGCTCCTGCATGAATTACATCCCCTTCGCTCCATGTGGCTGGTTGCATGTGCCAACCATAAGTAGCCAACGAGTGTATTTTCTACTTCTCCTCTGGGTTCTTTCGTTGCTTGTTGATTAAAGTTTTTCTTAAAGGAGATTTTTGATTTGGGAAGAAGGAAAATGAGAGTACGTTGATGATGATAGACATTTAGGTGCCGTTTGATAACACTTTGGGAGAGCACTTCTGATGTTCTTCTATTCCACGGGAATGCAAATAGAACAGAAACGCGTTTGGCACGTCCGGTCAATTTTTGTATTCCCACATAGTGAAAAAGAATGACATAAGAATAGATTGCAAGAATACAAAAAAATTGTTTTATCTGTTCTTCTAACAACTTAAAAGAAAAAATTCCATTGTCGTTCTCCACCTACTCCTGATAAAATCACACCAAAATGGACTTTCCCTCTTCCCTTGCAGAAAACCCTAGAGAAAAGTGACTGAAATCTCAACACCGTGGACCACTCTACCTCTCACGCAACTCTCTACATCTCTCACGCAGTCCGTCTCTCAAGCAGCTCTCTCTGGCTCTCACGCAGCACTCTCCATCTCTCACGCAACTCTCTCTGTCCCAGGTATCTCTCTCTCTCTTGCTCTCTCTCTCACTCTCTCGCTCGCCCTCTCTTCTACATTATACAAATTTAAAGATTAAAGCTAGAGCTTAGCAAGAAAAAAAAAAAAAAAAGTAAACACGACCAAGCAATTTCTCTGATCTTCCATGGTTTTAGGGTTCTGTTTTATGGGTCTCTTTCTATCTCTCTTTTTCTCCCTCTGTTTCTCTATCGCTTTACTTGTGGATAGGATTTGAAATTTTATCTTTTACTTCAGCCATATGAACTATTTGACTTCACTAGCTTTGTGATTAGCATCTCTTCCATCTCTCCGGTGGTTTTTCGTTGTTTTCCGGTGTGTTTCTCCGTCAACAACCTTGTTCCTTCGTTTTTTTTTTTTTTTATATACTTTTATGTGTTCTTCCTTTTCTTCGTTCTCTGAAGGCATAATTATCTTGGCTCTGTGATTCTTGCTATTATAAATCTCTGGTTTTTTTGCTTGTTGAATCTCTGTCTTCATAGGAGAATTTTGGTTATTGTCAAGCTTTGTTTTAGATTCTCTGTTGTTTGAATCTGTTCTTCTGAAATTTCGGTGTGGGGAGAGGTGAAATTTCTGGCGTTCTTCTCCTCTTTCTCAGTTCTTTGCTACTACATGACACTGTTTGGGAGTGTTGAATGGGTTACACTTACAAGATAAGCCAGTAATTTCACCATCGGATCACAGTCAGATTGGAAAGAAACTTTTTCGTATGTATATGTAGCCTTTCTTAGTCAAGTCTAGTTATGAGTCAACACAACTATTAAACTTTGTTATTGGGAGTTTTTTTTTGTAGAAAACAAAGGATTTTGAACTGCTGCTTGTAATTAGTCAAAACCAAGCCATGAAGATAAAATGACCTAACCAAAACTGATGGTAGGCATCCTTGTTTGGCTTATCAGTACAAGAATTTTGTATATTTTACCTTGTAATTGCTTGCTTACTTGTATTAGGGGAATTGTTATACTATTTTTATGGACTTTTTTGACCTTGATGTCTCTTTCTTCAGTTTTAGTCTAGTCTAATTTGGATTCAGGCACTTAGAAAGATGAATTTTGGGCATACATTAATTTGCAAGATGATGACATGTCAATACTCCCAAGATGATTTGACATTGATTCATACCCTTGCCTCCTTCTGGCCCAAGATGATGGGACTGTCGGTGGAGGGGGACACTCTTTATTTATTTATTTTTTTGAAAATACACTCTTGAAATGAATGCATGATTGATGAAGCATCAAGGGAAAAATAGTAAAAAAATCAACATGTGAATTCCCTGTTTTCAGCCATATTTCCCCCTAGTTTCCTATGTATTCTCATATTTGTTGTAAATTTTTCTATTTCCTGATGTTTGTTATTCTTTGGATATGAGTTGTTTTTTGTTCAATGGCAGCATGATGGGGATTTTTTAAATATTTGTTTGTCTACAAGAAAATGTTAACATCTTTAAAAAAAAAAATGCATGTTTTTCTATTTTTGGGCTATAATGAGATATGTTTCAATTTTTAGAGTAATGACATCTACTTCGGGAGCTATTGGTGAGACAGCAAAATGGACTTAAAGAGAACAAGATTATTTTCTGAAATTAATGATTGAGCAAGTGAAAGTTGGTAACAGGAGTTCCACCACTTTCAATAAAAGTGGGTGGAACAATATCAAGAAAGGACTTGAGGAAAAAGCTGCTCAAAAATTTACGATGGTTCAATTGAGGAATAAGATGAATAAAATGTGATTTGATTACAACGCTTTCAAGAAACTACCGGATACTACAGGTTTTGGTTGGAATTCTGTGACTAGGATCTGTACAATTGAAGATGAGAGTGTTTGGGATGTACAAATCAAGGTATACTGTACTTTTATATGGTTTTCTAATCCAGGGTGTAATTTTGTCTAATAGCTAGCTTGTATAATTTTTTGGCAAATCCTAATTGGTCAAAGTTTAGAAGGAATTGACTACCACATTGGCCTGAACTATGTATGATTTTTGGGGATTCATATGCTAGTGGGAGAGGATGATTCACGAATGAATCTGATTTCAGGTTTGAAGAGGAACCGAGAGGTTTTGATGATGATGTGGATGCAGATATAGATGTAATTCCAACTACTCCATTGGGTGATACCTTGCCAACAGGTTATTATGAAAGCCAAGATCCGGGAACTAATCGTCCTAGAGTCAACAGAAGGCTTGATAGGACACCTACAGGATATAGGAAGAAGAGTAGGACAACTGGTATTGAATGTGCCATATAGACCCTAGCTGAGTCAGTAGCAAACAAGAATACCATAACCCCTAGCTCAACTCCAATGGGCCTCACTCCAAATACCACAGATTTCAGTACTTTTACTTGTGTTAGATTATTGAAAACCATGGATGATATCCCAAGAGAGTTGCATATTAATGCGTGCAAGAAGATATTGGTGGACTGGGAATTGAGAGAATTATTCATTACTCTCAAAGATGAAACGAAACAATTGGCTTTTGATGTGTTAGATTGATGGATGATAATTTAACGTTTTTTAATATGGATGATTGTAATGAAATTCATTTAAGATCTTTTGCAGTAGGAATGATATATTTTGTTAGGCACACTTGATGTAAAAGTGTAATATGGTTATTTACACTTTATGCTATTTTTTTTTTAAATATGTCAGTTATATTTTACTATGAATGTAGCAAAATTCGGTTGGATGTCTTTTGTTTTAAATATTTATTATATCACATGATAATTATACATGTTGGATGATTAGAGTTTTATAGATCTTTTGGTATTTTCACTAGGGGATAAACATTTGTATGATACTAACCAGTTCAAAACTTATATTGAATCAGTTATGAAAAATGTCAATAATACTCCAACAATCACCTCCAATGACGATGATAGAGAAGAATTGATTCTCGCAACATTGTTGATAGCACAATATCATTATTCTAGCAATCTATACACTAGAGAACCACGCAGGAAGAATGCATTCACAAGGGTAGCATGGGTACATGAGGTGTTGCCTAGGCATGCAAACCTTTGTTATGAATAATTTGGCATGGAACGACACGTGTTTTTAAATTTATGCCTACTAACGAGACATCGTGGTTGGTTACAAGACAGTCGTATTATTAGGGTAGATGAGCAGTTGGCAATGTTCATGTTTAGAATAATAGGAATAGGTCCTACCAATAGAGCAGTTGAGGAGAGATTCCAGCATTCATGATAGACTGCCAGCTATTACTTTGGCGAAGTGTTACAAGGGGTGCTTAAGCTTTCTAAGGAGTATATCAAAGCCCCATCATTCAATGAGATTCCTATGGAAATAATTGCAAACAACAAACGGTGGCCATATTTTAAGGTAAAATAGATTTTTTTTTTCTAATAAGTTTACATCACTTATTAACTTATGGTCGTTTTTTGTTTCACATAATAGCGCTTTCGTTTTTTTTTTTTTTTTTTAAATTAGGATTGTATTGGTGCTATAGATGGTACACATGCTACTGCTATAGTTCCCAAGGGAAAACATATCCCATATCGAGGACGAAAGGGAATAACAACTCAAAATATGTGTGCCTGTTTGTTTGACATGAAATTCACATTTGCATACGCGGAATGGGAAGGCAGTGCAAATGATTGTCGTGTATTCAATAGAGTCCTAGAAGATCCTACCTTATGATTTTCTCATCCTCCCCAAGATATATCAATGTCCAAACTATCATGTATGCAAATTACTGCTATGTATCATTTAATATCTTGCTTTATCATATTGTAGGGAAGTATTATATTGTGGACTCGGGATATGCGAGTAGGAATGGATATTTGACACTATTTAAAGAAGAAATATATCATATACCAGATTATGATGGTGGAAAAAGACAACCCAGAAGTACTAAGGAATCATTTAATTATAGACATTCTTCTTTAAGGAATCATATTGAACGTTGTTTTGGGATTTTAAAATCAAGATTCCCTATTTTAAGAAACATGCCTCAATTTTCACTTAGTTACCAAATTTCTATTGTGATAGTTTGTTGTGGATTTCATAACTACATGAAATCTAAACAAATAACATTTGCACTTTTTCAAGAATTTGAAGAAGACAATGCTCTCGATGCTAATGAAGAGAGAGTCAGGGTAGTCAATGTTCGTGAAGAATAAGAAGATGGTGACGTTGCTAGTATTTCTACTATAATTCATCAGGGTAGTCAATGTACACGAGGAAGACAGATGAATGAGCTACGAATACAAATTGCAAATCAGATGGCAGTAGATAAGGGTTACCTCCTGATTTGAGTGTTTATGTAATAAAGACACCTATTTGTAGCTATGATTTTTATTTTGTAATGCCGATAAACTTGAGTGGGAAACTTTTTTTTTTATTAAGCTAAATGTGGAAACATTTTATGTTTTTATTTATTATTTCCTTTAAGTAATAGTATTTGAAAAGATAATTTCATAAACAAAATATTTCCTTTTTTAAGTTAAATTTGACCATAATGACATTTATGTAATTATTGATTTTGTTGTTCATAAGTGAATTTATATAAATAAGGGTGTCAATCGGTCCAGAACCAGGTATTCAGTCCGGTTCCGATTTCGGTTCCAAGGAGTGTTAGTGTGATCCAGAATCGGACCAAGTCCCGTCTCGGTCTGAAAATTGGTACTCGTACCCGACCTATCTGGTTCCAATCCGGTTTTGGTTCCTATTTGGATTTTGTATTCGGTTCTTATTTGGTTACAATATCCAGTTTCAAATTTGATTTTGTTATGCAGCAGTCATTTTGAAAAAAATATATAAATGTCTATTCACTACGTTATTGGTCTTCCCTAACAAAAGAATAAAAAAAAATCATGAGCTATCGATTATCGATTGAACTTCTAATATCGTTAATTTCATTACTTTAAAACACAATATGCAGAGAAGAGGAAGAACGGAATACTTTAAACTTGAAGAGTTACAATTAAGTAGATTGTTTAACTCACGATTCATGAGTCCCAATGCAAAAAAAAAAAAAAAGAAAAAAAGAAAAAAAAAAGAAGAGGGTTTTAGAGTTGAACTATAATTGCAACTCTATAAGATGATTTATCATTTAGGTGATTGAATATATCGGGGTTTCCATATAAATAAGGTCAATTTTTAGTTAAAGAGGAAAAAGTGGACATTAAGTTATCTGGTCCGATTTCGGTTAGAACCGCCGGTTCTTGGCATAAATCTAGATCCGGACCAAATCGAATTATAAATACTTATTTCAGATTTAGGATTTAACCATATTATAATGGGTTGGATTTGGCTCAGGTATTCGGTCCAGATCTGGATTTGGTTTTCAGTTTCTGTTCCGATTTGACACCCTTATATATAAAGGGTTTGTCAAACGCTGTTTTTGTTCTTTTCCTATTCTAAGGAAATTTCTAGAATAGTTTTACCAAACGTTGTTTCTATTCTGCCAAAGTGTTTTCACAGCATGGGATCGAAATAGAACACTTCTGTAAAAGAACACTCTCCAGGAATAGAAGTCTTGTCAAACGGCTACTTACATGTAGGGATCTATTAATTTTGGGATTTACAATAATCTTGGGCATGAACTTAACCGTTTTAAAACATAAATATTTTGTTAAGTTGAAAGTTCATCTTTATATTGGATTTTGGGTCCTTAAAGGATGTGGGCTTGGGCTTATAAGGTTGTGGATTTATTAACTAACTAGTTCCTAGATATTCTTAATGAAATCCATCCATGAAGCCCAATAAATAAATGAACCACAATGGTATATGTGATTCTGTCAGAGAAATTAGAAATCATTTGGTGTCGGTTTAATTTATTGAAATGATTTCAGATATCTATTTATATAGCTTTATTCTGTTTCATTTCACTTATTGATATCGTTTCTATTTATACAGAAAAATTTATGGATCCTTTTCTGTTTCTCAAAAATGCTTCTCAGGAACATTTATACCCTCGGAAATGTTTATGGTTCCATTTATATTTTTTCAGAACTGTTTCCAATTTTTATTCTGGAACCTAAAAAAAAATTGATATTATGATTATGAACTAATTAACTTGTTTTTTTACCCCCAAAAAAATTATTTATTTTATAATTAGTTATTATAATATGAATCTAAGACCATATTATTTTAACGCGTCATTATTCTTTTGACCAATTAAGTTATTTTGGCCCATGTCTCTTTTTAACTAATGACATTAACTTAAATAGTTAATTGGGTTTATTGTTTATAGGTGTATCTCTTGTTTTAGATATTCAAGTTCTTTTTCAGCTTGAAAGCCAAACTTGTTTCAGTACCTCTTATATCTAATACATTAAAATTAAGATAGTATGTACTCATATTTTAGTATCATGTATGAATTATTAGGCACTAGCTTATGCTATTCATGAGATATTATGTATGTTTACTATCATTTATGAATGATTATGAACTGAGTTATGATATTCATTAAATGTTATCACACTAAGGGAAGAAATTTTAAAATTAGAGTAACTCAATTCCCACCATAACGTATCGACTATGAAAATTTAAAGATATCTAATTGAAATAATAGTTACTCAAATTTTTTTTTTCTTCAGAATAATAACATCATAATTGTTAGGGTTTAGAATAAGATATTGATATTGTTTGATAGTCCGATAGGTACAACATTTTTTCAAATAATCATGATCCAACTTAAGATATTATGTGACAAACTAGTAATCAAGTTTGGATAGGAATATCTAAAGATATACATCCACATTGGTTGTGTTGACCTTATTAGTTCTATGGGAATTTTATTTTCCCATCAATTGAACCTAGAGTATGTTGCTAGATCACATAGCATGGATCATAATAATGCAATGACCTGCTCTTTAAAATAAATGTATTTATAAACTTCTTATTCAAGATTTATTAAATCACATAAATTATTAGTAAGCATATTATTGGTATATTTTCATTAAGACATCCACCTCTTATGATTCCCAATAATGCTCCAATTTTAAATAACCCAAATTTTTTTGATTGGCATGCATGAACAACTTTTGTTCACCCATGGCATCATGGACTTAACTTTGCCTTACGCATTGAAAATCCTATTGAGTTCTTGGGCTTTGAAACTGCAGTTCTCTACACTCAATTATGATCTTTGGTACTGACGCTTAGTCCACCATTAGATTTTCCATTGGATAAGATCTGCATCACACTTTAATTTGTACATGCCTTGAGGTGGTGGAGTCTATCTTATGAGTGCACGGCCAATGTAGGAAGGGAAAGATTTAAGATACTCGGACCACACTTCCATTGGACACCAATTTTTCCATTAGAAAATAAGATTATTCTTCACTTTTCCGAATATACCAACAAATATAAGAATAAAAACCAAAGGTCTACTAGCTAAACAGAGTCCTCGGCGGTCCCTCCTTCTTGGCAGTCTAAGAGCCAAGAGGAGTTATGTCTTGATGCTCAAAGAAGACCAAGATTCCGTATAAACTAATTTTCTTATTCTCTTAGATCTAGTCGTCTTTCCCCTACTGATGGCCATGCTAAAGGTGGAGAGCTGTCTAGATGCTATTTTCGATTGTTCTCTTCAATTCAATTGATCTTTTTAGCCAAAAAAAAAAAAAA
>NW_024870647.1:274801-303135 GCF_013358625.1 Macadamia integrifolia
TTTTACATCAACAAGAAGAGGGCTGAAGCAATAATGAAGAAGAACGAGGAGTCAACAAGGGGGAATTGAAGATGGACTTGTACCGAATGCCTCTAAAGAATCTATTCAAGTCCTTTGTTTTTTTAATACGCTAAGATGAAAACAAGGCCATAGACTTTCTCTACCGACCTGCTTTTATGTGTCTCTGCACATGGAGGGGCCATAAAAAGTAGCCGTTCTTGATTATTTTGACTTTGCCTGCCATAGATCATATGTGGTACTTGCTTTATTTTTTATGAATAATTTATACATTCTTTCAGTTATGAGTAATTAAATTCAGTTGTGATTCTCACCAGCCCCCACTTTGTAATATGTATTATATAGAGAGGAACAGAAATTAGAAATTAAGGGAAAAAGAATGCTCAAATCTCTCTAAGCTCAGACACAGTATGCCGAAGGTAGGGTTGGGGGGGGGGGGGGGGGGGGAGGTGGGCGTTTCTATTTTCCTTAGTCTCTTCTTGTAAGAGTTTTTCTTCTTCCTGTATATTCCATATTTTTTTAATACAAATGATCGTTTAGCAAAAAAAAAAAAAAAAAAAAAGCTCAGCCGCAGGCCGAAATGATGCTTCTGATCCATTAAAATACAATAAATCCATCCCTATTGATGCCCATGTACGTCCCTCTATTGGTCCAATGCTGGTGCAACTTTTATCTTCTTTTTAATAATTATGATTGGAGAAAGTGCATGAATAAAGGAAAAGGAAATCTAGCTAAATTAGGTTAAAAATCTCTGAATCAAAATGAGAACTAGCATAGTTGTTGCTTAACTCCAACTAAAACATAAAAGCAAAGAGACACTCTTGATCATTATAACTTTTGAATGTAATTATTATATTTAAGGGGGAAAAAAACACAATTTTGTTGATATATTCAGTATCTCAGCTTTCCATTGCATGTGTTTTTTTTTAATAGCAAAAAGAAAGACTTTTCATTACTGAGAAAGAGAGGTATTTACATTACACAGAACATCATTTCTAGTTTGATCTAAAGCCTTAAATTGCTAGGGTGTGAATTAATTAGGTTGCCTTAGAAGATTTTGAGTTCTTAGAGAAATTTTCCTGTACTTTCCATTCCATTGTTGAAAATCACTGTTTCAGCCTTCTCTTCATTGAGAGCTCTTGAATTCTTCATAAATAGCCATAATGTATCCATGCTAAGAATATCAAAGTTAAGGAAGATATTTCATAAGGATTTTTTTTTTTTTTAAATCTTATGAAACAACTAATGGTGTAGTGGATGCACCAACTGAATATATATATATATATATATATATATCCATCAACAGTGTTTATTCAACAGCAATTAGTAACTGATCATGTAGATCTTCTAAGGCAAGACTGTTTGGTAATGATTTGTTTTAGATGTTTATTTGTGTTTTAAATGGGGAAACATCATCAGTGCCTTTGAAATAATCACAGCGAGAGAGAGAGAGAGAATAACACTGCTCAATTAGGCAGGCCAGGGGGAGTTGGGGTGGGGGAGATTATATCAAGGAGAGAGGAATATAATGTCCCTACTGGAAATAATATGGCGGTTCGTGCCGCTATCTGGAACATCAGGAATTCTAGAACCCAGTTTACTCCAAACTTCAAAACCATGGCATCCCAAATTTACTGTGACATCTTTGACTTCATATTCCATCTTCTAAGATTTGGCTCATACACACATGATACACAGCGGCGCAGAAAGCAAGCTTACCAACATAATCACTAATCACAGAAAGTTTCCTTTTTAGGTATTCTCTTTTAACAAATTTCTATCATTGACAAAAGTCTGAATGACTAACATTCTCTTAACCAAACACTCTTGAGTTTTGCTATCCTTTCTTTGATTGAAAAGATATTAATGTATTGAAAAAACAAGACTAGAATTGTTCATACAATTTCACGCATGGAAGAAAGATTTACAAGATATGCACAGGGGGACAGAGAATTTCCATAAAAGTATGGGCCTTGCACTTCTCGTACATGAAAGATATACATGATATGAGAGAGAGAGAGAGAGAGAGAGAGAGAGAGAGAGAGAGGGGTTCTTCATACAATTATAGGCCTTGCACTTCAGAGAGAGGTGTATAGGTATATATGTTGAATCTGACTGATTAAATTATCCAAGATGGTTCGTTAAGAAGGACATGGGAGCCAAGCAAAGCCCTCTTTTCTTCAGTTCTGTACTGTAAGCTTCTGAACCAATGAAACCCAATTCATTTCTCTCATCAATATGTTTACTTCCTTTCTCCTACAAAAAATTAAAGAACATAAGGAATTGATTAGCAACATATAGAGTCTAAATCCATAAACAAGGACAAGCTAGAGAATCCAAAATGATCTTACAAAGAGAAACTGAAACTCACCTGAGAACTCTCAATTCCATCTTCTCTCTTTCTTCTGTTCATATGGAATGGACTCAGCTGGCTAACCTATTGACAGAAATTTGTAGATTTTTTATCATTAAAACAAACCCAGAAATATTTTCATTTTTTCTTGAGAGATTAAGGAAGAGTATGATCTAAAAGTGTAATTAAAGAAGGGTAGGATGGATTTTGTCTGTACCTTGGGACTATTGCAAGGAGAACTTGCAGTGTCCTCCAAATCATCATCATCCAGGAGTTTTCTGGCTCTTTTCTTCTTGAAATTCAATTTTTTATAGCTCTTCTTGGGGACCATCATTGAAGAGTACCCATTAATAACTTGTTGATGATCAGAGAACTTCCATGCAGAAGCTGCATCAGAAACCAATGAAGATGTCCCAAAATCAGAAGAACAAGAAGTATTATCTCCATTGTCGTTCATGAAGTCCTCAAAATATTCTGTCCAACCACTCTCCTCGGGACAATCGATTTCTTCTTTAAAAGACATGGCTTTGTTAATAGAAGACATCATTGAGTCTTCCATTGATCAAACAAGATACAAAAGTGAAGAAGAAGAAGAAACAGTTTTGGCAGGTTTGAGGGAGGATAGAAGTAGATATATATATATATATATATGTATGTATATAACAGATTAAAAAAATATAAGAAAAAAAGGAGAAAAAAAAAAACTTTAATGTGGGCCATAGGGAGTTGGGAAAACTAATCACTAAGCTCCAAACAAAAGACAGAACTTGAGAGAGGTAGAGCGAGAACGTGCAAGAAGAAAGAAAAGAGACAAATAAGGAGAAATTTTGACCACGTCGCCCAAAATAGACTTCCACAATTTCTTATAGGTTATGGGTTCTCTGTGTTTTGCTTTCTCAAGAGAATCTGTAAATTCTTATTGCGTAGAAAACAGAAAGGAGGTTCCCACTCAATTCATAGTTACATTGGGTTAGGAAAACCTTCTTTGTATTGGCCGCTAAATAGCTCTTTAGGTAACATGCTTGTCAAATCTTGGCTGCAATTAACCATCAATATATATAAAAGCCGAGTAAATTATGACCCTCCTCATATCCTATAGTGGTGGAAGCCTCTTGCATTGAATACACCATCTTTTATGTAGAAACTGAGTTAAAAACTAGTTGAAAAAGACCAGCATGATTAAAAGTGCCATTTATGTATGGTGGACAAATTGCTGAGATGTATCGATTGTTTGACTTCATAGTTTCCATGGGTTTGAGAATGATTAGTGTATTTTCTACAGATTGTAATTTTTTTTTTCAGTAAATTATTTTTACCTATAAAAACAATGCTATAAATTGTAATATTATTCTATGTTAATTATATATATATATATATATTAGCATATATTAGCTCTTTCTTTCTCCCTCAAAAAATTAGAAGCTTCACTTACATATCTAATATTGTTATTTAATGGGTTGGTAGAAGAACTTATTATATTACATTTCTAAATTAGTTCCAAAATGGTAGTTAATTTGATGATACCTGGTGGGTACCATGTCCCATCAAACAATATTAGACGCAATTTATGCTTATCATAGTATTAAAATAATATTACAATGATAAGAAATTTAAGGGAAAAAAAAGTAGCTATCCTTTGATATCAACATCAAGATAACAACAACAAAAATATTATATCAAAAGAATAGTATGATACATAATACTAAGAAATAAAAGTGAAAATAATGGTATTATTAATATTTGATTATCATATTGCAAAATCATAATTATGATTAAAACTAAAATTGAATAGTAATAGTAAAGTTCTATAAATTATTTTGTCTTGTTTTGGATAGATTCAGTTGAAGGATCTCTCTCTCTCTCTCTCTCTCTCTCTCTCTCTCTCTTATTTATGTTTTAATCTTATTTTTCATGATAAAAATTTAATTTATATTTTTTCTGTGAAAAGACTTCCTCCTCTCTACAGTTCTATCGTAAAACAAGCAAGCCTTCTGCAAGTTGATTTATTTTTTTAAATTCGTTTTTAAATGTCATTCAAGGAACATCTTAAAACAACATAAGATATTAGACCTTGAGCAAATCTGGGACATTATCATCTTGAGATTCGGAATAAAGTCCTTCACAATTGTGTAGTTTGCCCTAAAGGAATGGACATTTTGCCATTTCTTGGAATCTTCCTCTCATTGCTCCCCTCCCCCCCCCCCCACCCAATTTTGATGTATCATCTATGCTTTTGTTACTTCCCCCCCCCCCCATCCTCTCTTGTTTTCTATATCCCTTCATTTGTTGATTTTGCCCCCTTCCCCGGGATTTTGTTGTATCCTACCTTTTATGGATGTTTAGATTTCTTGAGTTAGGGCTAACCCTTGGCTACTTGCTGATTTGGATTGTTGTCTATCTTTTTTTTTTTTTTCATTTCAATCAAAATTTTATTGGATAAAAAGGGGGCCCGGGGGGGAGGGGTAAGCAGAGAATATAAAGCCCCATAAAAGCTACGGATTGAGATTGAGGAGAAGCAATTACATACTTTTTCATGTGTGCCATTGAGTAAACAAACAAAAGAACAAGAAGAAATCATAAAAGGGAAATCAGCAACTCTTCAAGGATGCAATGAAACTCTTCTAAGTTTCAAGAGGAATAACTCTTCAAAATTCCAATTTCAACAGAGTCAAATTTCATTCATCAATAATTTCTATATGCCTAGTATGGTTCTACACCCTTTTTATTGATGAAAGTATATTCTCAAGGAGTTTTGGGAGTAGGAAAGGGTAAATATAAACCAGTGTTGGTAGCTTGTCCCTTGGATACTTGGCATACACTCTATATCGCATCACAAAATGGTGCACATCCTATTTCAGATGGGGCTAAAAGCAACAAGTTGTAACCAATTCAAGGGTCTTATCATGACCAAAGTGACCTTCATTATTTTATTTTATTTTATTTTTATGGCTAAGAGCACTTGCTACCCAGTCTTGAATTCCAGCTTTGTGCTTGATGATTCTTGAAGAAATTCAGCCTCTTCACACATCAAGAATTAAATTTATACTAACCTAAAATGTACTTCAATACCTCATAGTCTGTCACACCTTGTTCCACATAGAACCAGACCAGTAACCAAGTTAACTCTTGTTAACCCAAAACCTGCTAGGATCACATGACACAGTAACCATAGCACAACATACACACACTAAGTCAAATAAAATTTATATTTCAGCAGAAGTCTTACCTGTACATATCTGTAAATACCCCAATACTCTTGATACCCAAATTGTGTTATATAACATAATTACATGTGGGTCCGTAAGCGTGATATATACACAAGAAATATAATTTAAGCATCTAGAATACAAAAGGGGCAACATCTCCAAAATAATCAAAAGGAATCCTTGTATGGTATCAATGTTGCTGACTCGCAATACAGAAATCGCATGGGCACTCGGCCCCATGCCCAAGATCTTCAGGGACCCACCATTCCTCAACTGAAAATTCCACGGTGGGTCCTGGCTCTAGCTCTTTAGCTGGATGACCTGCAAGATCAACTAAAAATGGAGTGCATGTGGGGTGAGCTCACTAGCCCAGTAAGTGAAAAGAAAAACCACACAAGTATGTGTAATACAAATGAACCTATATGCGTGCAGTTCATTTTATTATCTTAGTCCACCTAGACAATAATTCTAAGTTATAGGTTATGTGCTACTCACAACCAGAGTGCGCATATGCCCCGGGTCTTAGTCGCGAGCCCCATCCCCCGACACGCCCATAGGGTTGCCAAAGAAGGCCAGCCGTTGGTACCAAAAAGTAAAATGCTCACCCAAAGCGACATTAAAATAAATTGCTCACTCAGAGCGACATTAAAGTAAAATGCTCACCCAGAGCGACATTAAATTTAAAAGCAATACGATTGGCCCTCTATTATATCACTAAAGTTGCCTACATGATATATCTAATACCTAAACCCCTGCTGGGAAGGGTCGTAGCATAGGGATATGTCAATTCTAACCGCATGCTCCTATGTGAGATAGTATGACTGCATAGTATCACCGCGTTCTATACCACGGGCCACCAATGCATTAGTGTCCAAGCCGACTATGACATCTATTTTAACAAACATCATAATCAATAGTTAAAATCACTCATTTCACATCACGAAACAAGAACAAACATTTAACAATTAAAGATATCAACATGTTAAATCATAATTGAATTTCATAAGGCACACATCAATGCATGCAATGTCATTCATGGATGACTAGTCTACACAATAATAAATGATGACATGGCTAGTCTACAATCAGAATGACATGATGCAATGTTCTCTTCCCACTTACCTATTTGTATATGATGATCACCCTTGGTATAAGGTAGATCCGACATGCGATGACATGAGTTCTAGTACAACTTATCATAAAAGAGTTAGGTTTAATATACCTCCACTTTAAGGTCATAACCAGTGAGGTTTGATGATTCCAATGTGTTTACAAGAGTGGGTTACCCGACAAATTTGGGTCCAATCAGAATGTGAGAGGTCGGATTGGTAGGTCGACCGGCGGGTAGGGCACCCACCAGTCCTTGCTCGCCTGTTGATCCAAGAATACTACCTAGATCGATGGGCCAAGAGTGGCAGGCAAGGCACCCACCAGTCCTTACTCGCCTGTCGGATCAACATCCCTGCTTGGACTGGTGGGCCAAAAGCAGTGGGCAAGGCACCCATTAGTCCTTGCTCGTCGGTCAAGCCAGTAGCCCACCCAGGACAGGCAGGTGCTGGATTGGTGGGTCCCGTCCATTTCCAAGTACCCACCATTCGAGACCAAGGTTTTGCTGCTCTCTCCCATTTTTCATCCCACCTTAGAAAAACCATCAAGGGTCGATTCGACAGTATTTTCCATAAATCTAAGGCTCCAAATCATGATTCCAACCTAGATCTAAAGTCGATCTAAGGTCTTAAGCGTGGATCTTACCTCTTTGCTCAAGAACACCTCAAACCCTTAAATCCTTTTCTTTAGCTCAAGAGATTAACAAAAACTTCACAAATCTTGCAAATCTTCCTCTAAATCCTTCATAAACAACATATAGAACTTCTATTAAAACTCAAAAGATAGTAGCAAGATCCAAATGATTTCTACCCAAATCGAAGGATTTCACTTTGGGTTTCATAAAGGCTTAAGGAATATGGACTTTACTCACCTCAAATCATAGATCTCGAGATGAGAATCGTAAATCCGGTGTCAGATTCAAGAGATCTGACCCCGACAACACGATCATCTCCTTCCCCATTTTCTTCTTTTTTTTTCTCTCCTCTTTCTTCTTTTTCTCTCTCTTCTTTACTTTTCTCAACTACCATGTAAAACAATAAATGACGTGAAAGAGAGATAATAAATGCTATTTATAGTGGGGTCAAAATATCTAGTGACCAGATTGGTAGGTCACACTGGTGGGTCAACCCACCTATAACCACCCACCAGTTAGCTAAAACTTAGTCTAAACATTGGGATTTTCGATGAAGCGGCTCAGTCCTGACACGTATTTCGCTCCCTGTAGACTATTTATAAGTATACTCAACATAAAATATGGCTATGTACCTTTATTGTGCATACATGGCCTCGTGATACGTGCATGTGCACTACTTTGGTACGCGGGCTCATTTGGCCAACCTGAGTTCAAAATCATCCTTGCCATCATGTTCCATAACGTACTTGCCCCGACTCGCTTGGGTTCAGGTCCTGTAAGACCAAATCGAACCAATCGAAAAATTAGACCGGGTTTAGAAAGTAAGGTATCACATAGTCTATATACAAATAAATTCCCTATAAATGAGATACTACCTCCTCTTGAGCAAGAAATCATCCTAGACTTCTCGGGTGACCTGTAAAGAAGAATAGACAAAAGAGAGTGAGCGTCAGACTGATCTGGCAAGGGACTCTCTAATACTTAAGTCAGATCTCTTTGTAAATAGTGTAGTTCAAGAATAATGAAAAAGTATTGATCCCTCGGAAAGGGGGTATACATGAGTATTTATTATTGTAGTTAAGTGGTTGTGGAGAATCCCAACTTGTTAACCGTCCTGGAGCCAGTAAGAGTCTAGGCATAACAGGAGTCCAAGTTCAGTGAAAGTTATATTTGGAGTGTGCGTAGATAGTGAATATCCTGACCAATGGGGGATTGTTTCCTTTTAGGGATGACTAGGAGTCCTTGTAGATGATCTTTCCTGATTGGGATAAATTCACTCCATGCTTGGAGATTACGTCTTCGATTAGGAGTGAGTTTCCTTATAGTGGACAAGTTCCCTAATTCAAGGAGACTCCGAGTGATGGTGGCTTAATCGCTTGGTGTATGAGCTAGAAATGGATTCTCTTGTGATCTTCCACAACTGGGGATTCTCTTCCACAACTGGGGATTCTCCGAGTATTCACGAGTAGCCTGATTGTTCAATTATGCCTATGAGTAGCTTGGTCACTCTGTGGCCGAGCCACAGATGATGATCTAGAGGTGACCTACAAGTTAGTACTCGTTCAAATGCTCGATTTAAGTTGTCTTGTGGTTTGGCCTTGGGCTGTGTTTGAGATTTTAAATGTAACCGCAAGCGTACGGATCAGTGTAGCTACGGGTCAAACACAAGAAGAACAACCACTTTATTTTTTTATTTCTTTTAATAATGCGAAAGTGAACTGATTAATGGTTGTGATGTAATTCTAATTACCATCCTAAACATATGTATCTAAAATAACGTCCTAACCATTCGTCATCTAAGAATTTAAAGACGCAAGCCACACAATTAAAATTAAATAAATAAATAAGTGAAAATAAACAACCCACGCAATTAAAAAAAAATAAAGGAAAAAAATACTGAAATAAAAATAAAGTAAAAGAAAGGGGAGAAAGCTAGAGAGAGACTCATAAGTATGTTTCTCTACTTAGCTCGAGGGATGCATCATAATATAAGCTTCCCTACTTGACCAGAGAGTCACTCTTACAAGGGTTACTCTACTTGGCTTTAGGGAAAGGGAGACAATTAAAATAAAGTAATAAATTGATGGTTCTATGGCTAGGAGGGGTAAAGCCAACACATACACTAGCCATGAACCTTGGGGGAAAGGGATAGCAATAATGTAATGACTAAAATTAAAATCCTAAATTAAGAAAAAAAGGGTAGTCAGAAGAAGGAATGCGAGGGGGGAGAGAAGATTACTAAAGGAGAATAATTACTTGATTCAATGCTTGAACTTGAAAGCTTGGGTGATTCGAGATACTACCAGTACTAAAAACCAGATCTGGAATAAACCAAATCTGAAATTTCTAGTACTAGAGAAAACAAATGTTAAAAAAAAAAAAAAAAAAAAAAAAAAAAAAAAAAAAAAAAAAAAAAAAAAAAAAAAAAAACTGAACTTGAAAAAAAATTGCTCCACGACTCGTGATCTTGTCACCTAGATCTAAGTCTAGAACTATAACTTTAAAAATTACAACTCAATTTCATAGATCATAAACATAAAAGGCTGAATAAGAACAAAAGAGTGCTTGCATTAATTGATATAAAAAATTATTACAAAAATGATTAAAGCAAAAATAAAGAAGAACTAAAACTAAAGAGAGTGAGAGAGGGAGAGAAAGAAGAAAACTAAGCATAAACTAGAAAGTAAACTAAGAAGAATAATAATTAGGAGGGGGGAGGAAGGGGCTTTTATAGGGCTTTTGTCTTGCCTCCTTCCTTCTACAAGTCTTCTTTAAGAAAAGAAATAAAATAAAATAAAATAAAATCTTGGTAAAAATCCTCATTCTCTGAGATATTATGTGAGGAAAGAGAGAATCCGTTTCCAAAATTAACAAATTCTATTCCTTCCTTACAATATTAACCAATATCTTACAATTTTGATTAAATCAGAAAGGAATCTCTGCATAGCATCTTCAAGATCTTGTGAGGTGGCAAGGAGAGAGAATAATATTCAAAATTTTGTAGGAGAGAGGATGTGGTACCAATGAGTGGGTTCTACCTTTAGACTGGTTCTTGATTCACTTTAAGCACTTTCTCTTGTAAACTTGGAAACTAAAAAAAACAAGAAAAATAAAAGTAGTACTATCCAAAGTGGGGCAAAATGTACACTTATATCCCTAAGATTTCACACATTATTGTGCTCATCAAATTTCCCCATACTTGACTTTTGCTCATCCTCGAGCAAGATAAATAAATAAAGAAATGAGAGAAAAAGCCTAACTCACTTTCGTAGGAATCACGGTTGCACTTAGCATGTGCAATAAGCCTTTAAACCCCTAAGTTACCCTAGTGGACGAGTTGTGTCTCGTGAGTGTTTGCAGTGAATATACACCCAAAATTCAGAATAAATAAATCCCAATCTTAGCTAAAGGTAAGGCTCATACCGATCCAGAGCAAAGATAAATTTTCTTACAAGGGACCCCCACACTTGAACTTTTATTACCCTTGATCAATTCCATGCACTAGCATATTTCTTAATTTAGAACTCACCTCGTCTCTTTCAAAACATCCTTATCTTAAGGCAAAACCACTTGTGAAGAAATAGGGAACCAATGACTAAGGCGTTGGAGTGTTTTTGACCAAAACATATTACTAAGCATTAATGACATTTGCACATTTTTTTCTCTTTTTTTTTTTTCGCTTAAACTCTATTCTACTTCACTACTTTTTGCCTGAATGACATGATGGAGCAAACACCAGACACCCAAGTTACTATGTAGCTTCGCTTTTTACATATGCCCACAAAGACAGTCATGCTAGAGTTCCTTCAGAAGTTTCCTCCCAAGGAATTTCGATCAAGACACCACACTTTCTGAGGCGCAATGCCCAGTCTAGTTCCAAGGGAATCAACTCTTATTCTTCTTTATACCATATTTCACATTTCATTTAAAATTGTGGATTTGTCAACTCATGCCAAATTAAAAAGAATGTCTCAACTCTAAATCAAAAGTACAAGGAACCCACAGACTTACATATTGTCCAACACCATAAAACATGGGTCTCTTATTTTTCAAAAGAAAGTCCCATCTAAAGACACATGCTTGTTTCTTTCTTCTCAATAGGGTTTTTATGCGTTCAAAATGGGTACCTTAGTCAAAACATTTATTTTCATACATCAAGCAACCGAATGGTATGATCATTCACCAAAAGCCAAAGTAGGACTTCATCCTTTGGCAAGCTCAAAAAAAAAAAAAAAAAAAAAAAAAAAAAAATAAAATAAAGTGGAAAAAGCAGAAACTGGTTTCCCTCCCCCACACTTAAGTCATGTAATGACCTCAATGCATGGAAAGAATTAAAAATGAAGATAATGCAAGGGGGTCATACCTGATTAAAAGTTAGTCATCAGTGTAAAGAGGTTCATGGAGATCCATGACCTCTTCACTACCAGTATTAGGAAACTCGAGGAATGGCTTCAAACGCTGACCATTAACCTTCGAAATTACCCCTGTTCCTGGATTCAAAATCTCCATAGCCCCATGGGGATATACATTATGGATTTTAAATGGGCCATCCCATCGAGATCTAAGCTTACCAGGAAAAAGATGCAATTGAGAGTTGTACAATAAGACCTTATCACCAATTGTAAAATATTTATGCAGAATGTGTTTATCATGGAAAGCTTTGGTCTTTTCCTTGTAAATCCTAGAACTTTCATAGGCTTCATTCCTAAGTTCCTCCAACTCAGATAGTTGGAGCCTACGATGAATTCCCGCATCAGACAAATCAAAGTTGAGTTTCTTGATGGCCCAAAAGGCCTTATACTCCAACTCAACTGGTAAGTGACAAGCTTTCCTATACACCAAACGGTAGGGAGACTGATCAAGATTGGTCTTGAATGCAGTCCGATGGGCCCACAAGGCATCAATGACCTAAGTGACCAATCCTTACGGTTGGGATTAACAGTTTTCTCCAAGATTTGTTTGATCTGCCTATTAGACACCTCCACTTGGCCACTAGTTTGGGGGTGATAAGGGGTAGATAACTTATGGGTAATCTCATACCTTTTCATTAGGGCCTCAAAAGGTCGATTACAAAAATGAGTACCCCCATCACTAATTATTATGCGTGGTGCACCAAAGCGAAAAAAAATGTTCTCTTTGAGAAACTGAACCACCACTTTGTGATCATTAGATTTACAAGGTATGGCCTCTCTCCATTTAGAAACATAATCAACAGTCAAAAGTATGTATAGATTCCCAAAGGAATTAGGGAATGGTCCCATAAAATCGATGCCCCAAACATCAAAGATCTCAACTACAAAAATAGGGTTGAGGGGCATCATGTTCCTCTTATTGATACAGCCAAAAGACTAGCAGATGGGACAAGCCTTGCAAAAGTCAAAAGCATCTCTAAAAATAGTGGACCAATAAAATCCACATTGGAGAACCTTTGCAGTAGTTTTCTTAGGTCCAAAGTGTCCACCACTTGAATGATCATGACAAAAAGAGATAATAGAATGTTGGTCATGATCAGGAACACATCGTCGGATAATCTGATCCGGACATATCTTAAACAAATAAGGATCATCCCAGAAAAAGTGCTTAACTTGGGAATGAAATCTATATTTATCTTAGGTAGACCAGTGATCCGGAGTCACACCTGAAACTAAGAAATTGACAATGTCAGCAAACCATGGTTCACTGGACACTGCAAATAATTGTTCATCTGGAAAGTTCTTGTTGACTGGAGAATCGACAGTTAAGGAATTGGGAAGCCGGGATAAATGGTCTGCAACTAGGTTTTCGACTCCTTTTTTATCCTTAATTTCTAAATCAAACTCTTACAAGAGTAAAACCCACCTAATGAGACGGGCTTTGGCATTCTTCTTCTAAACTAAGTATCTGAGAGCAAAATGATCAATATACACCACCACATGTGAACCAACTAAGAAAGACCGAAACTTTTATAATGCAAACACAACCATTACAAATTCTCTTTCAGTGGTTGTATAATTGAGTTGTGCATCATTTAAGGTCCTACTAGCATGAGAAATGACAGTGGGCAACTTATTAATCCTTTGACCCAAAACCACTCCTATAGCAAAATCTGAAGCATCACACATCAGTTCAAAATGTTCAGTCCAAATAGGTGATTGAACAATGGGTGCATTGGTCAACTCCTTCTTAAGTTGTTTAAAGGATTCTAGGCACTTTTTAGAATACTCAAAAGTTTGATCTTTGGCAAGTAATGAAGTGAGAGGTCGGGCTAACTGACTAAAGTTCTTAATAAACCTTCTGTAGAAGCCCGCATGCCCTAGAAAAGATCAGACGTCCTTAACAGATTGAGGAGGTAGTAAATTATCAATTAAATCCACTTTGGCTATATCTACCTTAATTCCCTCCTTAGATATTACATGGCCTAAAACAATACCAGATTTAACCATGAAATGGAATTTCTCCCAATTCAAAATCAAATTCTTAGATATACACCTTTACAAAACTAGAGAAAGATGATGAAGACATTCAAAATAGGAATTCCCATGAATTGAAAAGTCATCCATAAATACTTCTAAGAATTTTTTGACCATGTCAGAAAATATGCTCATCATGCATCGTTGGAACTAGGGGTGTCAATTCCTAAACCGAACCGGTAAAACCGGCCGGACCGAACCGATAACAACCCGGACACCGAACCGAACCGAAGCCTTATTGGTTCGGTTCGGTTTCAAGTATTGTAACCCCAAAACCAAACCGAACCGCACCGAAAACCGGATGAACCCGAAACCAAACCGAAACCGGCTCAAAACCCGGACCGAAACCGAAACCAAACCGGTAAGAAACCGAAACACTCCAAAATTCATTAAAAAAATTAAAATTTGAATAGTTTTGTATACATTTGTATGGAAAATCGAATATCGAATTCAAACTAGACCAAAAATCAAAACCAACCCGGTTACAAATCGATTTAAGAAATCGAAGTTCAACAATTCATCATTTGGTTGTTTCCTAATGGCTCCATACCGGTTTAAAAAACCGATCCAAACCGAAATGAACCTAATAAATCCAAACCGGTACCAACCCGAACCCAAACCGCACCGAAACCGACACCGGACCGAAACCGATAAATCCTTATTGGGTCGGTTTCGGTCACTTCCAAACTCACACCGAAACCGGTGGAGCCGGACCGAAACCGCACCGACCCGGACCGTTGACACCCCTAGTTGGAACGTAGCAGGGGCATTACAAAGCCCAAAAGGCATACACCTGTAAGTAAATGTTCCATATGGGCATATAAAAGTGGTCTTATATTGGTCCTCTAAAGCAATTGGGATCTGGTTATAGCCAGAATATCCATTAAGAAAACAATAGTATTCATGTCCAGCTAACCTCTCTAACATCTGGTCAATGAATGGCAATGAGAAGTGATTCTTCGAGGTTGTCACATTAAGTTTCCTGTAGTCTATACACACTCTCCACCCAAATTGGACACGGGTTGGAATTAGTTCATTATTGGCATTGGGAACTATAGTCACACCAGACTTCTTAGGCACTACGTGAACTAGGCTTACCCATTGACTATTAGAAATAGGATAAATTATTCCATGATCCAAGCACTTTAGGATCTCTTTCTTAATAGCTTCCATTATCACTGGGTTAGCTCTTCTTTTGGGTTCCGTGGATGGTTTGGAATCCTCCATAAGATGTATATGATGTTGCACAATAGAAGGGCTTATACCCTTGATATCAGTCATAGTCCAACCTAGGGCTTCCTTATTATCTTTTAACATTTTAAGTAACTCCTCTTCCTTGCTAGAAGTCAAATTTGAAGAAATTATTACAGAAAGAGTCTGATCAGGCCCTAGGAAAACATACCTCAAATTAGATGGCAATTCCTTAAGATCTAGCTTAGGGGGCTCAACTATGGAAGGTTTGGGAATGGAATTGGAAAGGGGTCCTAAGGGCTCCACAAGTGTATGAAGACTTAAGATTTCAGAAAAGAAATTTTCACTATCATCATCAAACTCATCCATACACTCTTGGAATTCTGAATCAAAATTAATATCAAAGTTGATAATTAAATCATCAGAAAATCCAGAAAATCCTCAATCATATTAATCTCTTCTTTCATATGTGGTTGCTTGCCTATCCTAAACATGTTAAACTCAACAGTTTGGTTACTAAAAGATAATATTAGGTAACCATTCCGGCAGTTGATTAATGCATTACTAGTAGCCAAGAATGGTCTTCCTAGAATTATTGGAATCTCATCCTTGGTTGAGAAGAGCTTGGTATCTAACACAATGAAATCAACAGGAAAAATAAATTTAGCCACCTTTAGTAAGACATCCTCAACCATCCCTTTAGAAATTTTAACATACCTATCTGCCAACTGAAGAGTAGTTCCAGTGGCTTTCAATTCTCCCAATCCAAGTTGCTTGTACACATGGTAAGGTAAAAGATTCACACTTGTGCTAAGGTCAAGTAAGGCATGCTCAATGTAGGTGTTGCCTATGACACAAGATATGGTAGGGCTCCCTGGATCCTTATACTTGGCTGCTATAGGCTGAGTAATTATGGAACTAATGTTACTTGCCGAGAACGCCTTTTTGGGCACACTAGTGATACGTTTGTAAGTACACAAATCTTTTAGTACCTTTGCATAGGCGGGAATCTAGGATATGGCATCCAAAAGGGGGATGTTCACTTCTACCTTTTTGAAGACTTCTAAAATTTTGTCCATGGAAGCAGTCTTCCTGTTGTTTACCAAACGATTAGGAAATGGGACAGGATGAATATAAGGACTGTCAGGGATTTGCCTTTGTTCAGAAGAATCATTTTTGGTTTTCTCAACCAAATCATCTTTAGTTTCAGAAAAATCTTTAGGTTTATCAGGCGAACCTGAAACACGAAGCACACTTGTGTCCTTAACTGAAGGAGAGTTAACATGAGTAATAGATGAGGAAGATTTAGGAACGCTCTGTTGGTACTCTCTACCTTGTTAATCTAAGGGCATTAATAACATTACATTGGTTAGAGGGCCCTTGTTGGGTCTAACCTTGTACTATATTCAGTGGTGCATTAGTTGATGTTTGTGAACTGACAGGCTAATGATGTCTAGGGTTAGGCTCTGGTTGACTGGGTAAAGTTCCTTTCTTCCTCTCACATATAATTGAGACAACTTGAGTGAGTTCTCTCGTAAGATTTTGATGGCTTGTCATGAGGAGGGCCATAATTTTTTCCAAGTCACTTATTCTACTTGCCTCTCCAGTGTTGGTAAATACAGGGGATTGCTGGTAAGATGATAGCAGAGGGGCCCTAGGAAAACTAGCCTGAGATCCTACATTTGACCTAGGAAAAGTATTTTAAGAAAAAGATTATTGTGCAAAGGGAGGCCTTTAGAGTCCAGGTTGACCTTGATTGTGGAAATTGGAAGTCCCTGCTTGGTTGCCTTGATTCCAAGAGAAATTTGGGTGATTTCTCCATCCTGGATTGTAGGTATTACTATAGGGATTATTCTGGTATAAGACACTAACACTATCATTAGAAGTGCCCCCAGAGGTGTTGGGGCATTCTTCTAGGAGATGTCCAGGGGACTGGCACCAAGCACAAATCTTAACCAAATTGACTGATGATGGCTCTCTAGGAACAATAGCCTCAATTCTCTTGATTAAGCTATCCAAATGGGCTTCCTTAGCTACTATCCCAACTAAAAAATATCCTTTTCTTCCTATGGTTCTTTCCCTCTCTTGTGTTGATTCCCACTCACGGGTTTTGTTAGCTAAGTTAAGTAAGAATTCCCATGCCTTTCCTTCATCTGTAAAGGATGTGAATCTCTCAGGGAACATAGACTCTATCATTTGTTTAGTTGGGTAATCAATATCCTCATAAATTATTTGACATAAATGCCATAAGTCTAGGCCATGGTGAGGGCATTCTTGGAGTAGATCCTTGAATCTCTCCATAAGTTTGGAAAATGACTCACTAGACTTTTGCCTAAACTGAAGGATATCACTTCTAAGCTTATTGGTCTTGTGAGTTGGGAAAAACTTCTTAAGGAAGACAACTGTGAAATGTTCCCATGAGGTTATGGAATTTGTGGGTAACCCTTCCCATGAGGTTATGGAATTTGTGGGTAACCCATACAACCACTTCTTAGCTTGGTCTTTCAATGCAAAAGTGATAAACCTAAGCTTAACAGCATTATCAGAAAGCTGTTGGATCTTAATTAGAACACATACCTCTTCAAATTCCCTTAGAAATAGGTATGTATCCTCAGAGGTCAACCCATAGACGTGGGGCAACATAGTGATGTATTGAGATTTGAGTTCAAAGTTATTGCCCTGGGCTTGTGGTAGAACTATGCAGGAAGATTGGGCTGTTCTAGTAGGGTAGAACCTATCTTTCAGAGATTTAGGTGAAGGATTTTGCTTTTGGTTTCTCATATTGAAGGGTTTTAAAGAGAACAAACGTATAGGGTCACTACTTGTTGGATCTCTTCTTTCTAACCGATTCTTAGTATTACATACCCACCTAACATTCATGCAACAAAAAACTATCCACAACTAGAGTAAGACAAGCACAAAAGAATGGATATAATTTTTTTTTTTATAATTTTTTTAATGATTTTTTATGATTTTTTGATTTTTTTGGCTTTTTGAGAGCTTACCGTCAGGGATCCGGGGTTGCTCAGGTCAATTCCTGAGGTACTGCTACATGGCGAAACTTGTCTTTATCATACTATAAGGCATGACGACCTCCACCGATACAACTATTATTGCAAGTTGTTCTTCTCAGGAATTCAATAAGAGAAAAGCAAAAACAAAACAAAGCAAACAAAGCACTTCGATTTACCAAAAGAAAGCAAAAAATAACATGGAACTGTCTCCCCGGTAATGGCGCCAAAAACTTGTTTGAGATTTTAAATATAACCATAAGCGTACGGATCAGTGTAGCTACGGGTCGAACACAAGGAGAGCAGCCACTTTATTTTTTTATTTCTTTTAATAATGCGAAAGTGAACTGATTAATGGTTGTGATGTAATTCTAATTACCATCTTAAACATATGTATCTAAAATAACGTCCTAACCATTCGTCATCTAAAAATTTAAAGACACAAGCCACGCAATTAAAATTAAATAAATAAATAAGTGAAAATAAACAACCCACACAATTAAAAAAAAATAAAGGAAAAAATGCTGAAATAAAAATAAAGTAAAAGAAAGGGGAGAAAGCTAGAGAGAGACTCACAAGTAGGTTTCTCTAATTAGCCCGAGGGATGCATCATAATATGAGCTTCCCTACTTGACCAGAGAGTCACTCTTACAAGGGTTACTCTACTTGGCTTTAGGGAAAGGGAGACAATTAAAATAAAGTAATAAATTGATGGTTCTATAGCTAGGAGGGGCAAAGCCAACACATACACTAGCCATGAATCTTGGGGGAAAGGGATAGCAATAATGTAATGACTAAAATTAAAATCCTAAATTAAGAAAGAAATGGTAGTCAGAAGAGGGAATGCGAGGGGGGAGAAAAGATTATTGAAGGAGAATAATTACTTGAATCAATGCTTGAACTTGAAAACTTGGGTGATTTGAGATACTACCAGTACTAAAAACCAGATCTGGAATAAACCAAATCTGAAATTTCTAGTACTAGAGAAAACAAATGTAAAAAAAAAAAAAAAAAAAAAAAAAAACTGAACTTGAAAAAAATTTGTTCCACGGCTCGTGATCTTGTCACCTAGAACTATAACTTTAAAAATTACAACTCAATTTCATAGATCATAAACATAAAATGCTGAATAAGAATAAAAGAGTGCTTGCATTAATTGACATAAAAAACTATTACAAAAGTGATTAAAGCAAAAATAAAGAAGAACTAAAACTAAAGAGAGTGAGAGAGGGAGAGAAAGAAGAAAACTAAACATAAACTAGAAAGTAAACTAAGGAGAATAATAATTAGGAGGGGGGGAGGAAGGGGCTTTTATAGGGCTTTTGTCTTGCCTCCTCCCTTCTACAAGTCTTCTTTAAGAAAAGAAAGAAAATAAAATAAAATAAAATCTTAGTAAAAATCCTTATTCTCTGAGATATTGTGTGAGGAAAGAGAGAATCCGTTCCCAAAATTAACAAATTCTATTCCTTCCTTGCAATATTAACCAATATCTTACAATCTTGATTAAATCAGAAAGAAATCTTTGCATAGCATCTTCAAGATCTTGTGAGGTGGCAAGGAGAGAGAATAATCTTCAGGATTTTGTAGGAGAGAGGATGTGGTATCAATGAGTGGGTCCCACATTTGGACTGGTTCTTGATTCACTTTAAGCACTTTCTCTTGTAAACTTGGAAACTAAAAAAAATAAGAAAAATAAAAGTAGTACTATCCAAAGTGGGGCAAAATGTACACTTATATCCTTAAGATTTCACACATTATTGTGCTTATCAGGCTGTCTGGCTCAACCCTGATGCCTTGTGTTGAGCTGTATTGATGAACTATTTTTACCATAACAGCTCCAATGCTCAAGAATACAAAAAAGAGCATAAAATTCCAAGTCATTGATATTGTAGCTAAGCATTGCACCACTCACTAAAATAAGCAATGAGATGATTGGCTTGATTCAGGATGTTTCCAATACCTATACCCAATGCATCATAATGAACTACAAATAAGATCGAAGTTGAGTAGAGTAAGGATTGGGGTTGTACTCAATTTGTCCCTTTGTTGCTTAAAGCTTCTTTGAGTTCCACTTGTCCACTCGAACACTACTTTCTTCATGCAAGCGGTGAGTGGGGCTACAATGGTACTGGACTGTGCAATGAATCACCACTAGAAGGAAGTCAGGTTGTGAAAATTATGAATTCATGCATATTGGCAGCGGTTGGTCACTCTTATCACCTTTATTTTTACTTCGCCAATGCATATACCATCTCCAAACACATTGAATCTCAAATATACGATTCGGGATACCATTAAGTAGAACATGTTAGGGGCTGTAAATAAGTGTTTTTGTCTCAACACAAATAATAATCTCAAAGGCAATGTAGATGCTCATTAGTAGCTTTGTTGAAAATAAGTATATCATTAAAATAAACTACAACAAAACAACAAAAATGGTTTCAAAATGTGAGTCATGAACTATTATCAAGGTGGAATGAGAATTAGACAAACCAAATGGCATAGCCAAACACTGAAGTAGTAAATTATGAGTCATTAATGTTGTCTTACACTCGTCTTCGAGATTGATTCGAATATGATAGTAGACACTTTTTAGATCTAACTACAAAAAAATTGTGGCCCCTGATAACTATTCCAAAAGGCCATCAAGGCAAGGGGTAAGAAAGAAATATTTGATAATGATCTTATTGGTCACTTTACTATCTATGCACCATCTACGTGCCATATTTCTTGGGCACAAGAGGGCTAGTATGACAAAGGACTGAGGCTTTCTCGAATAAAGCATTTGTTCATCAATTCTGTCAGCTATTGGTGCAACTCATCAAGCTCAATCGGACACATCCAGTAATTAGCCAAATTAAGTAGTGAAGATTAACACCCTTAAATACAAATTATTAAAAGCATCTCAACTTGTTCTACGAATGGCATTTGATGCTTGGTACCAAGTGTAGTAAAAGTTATATTTGGCGTGTGCAAATTCATTTTTTTTTTTCTTAAGGAGATATCTTAGTACCCCATTCATGTTATGCATTTTTTCCTGATAAGATGCATGTTAGACTAATGATATTCCATGAAAAATCTCTCAACTGTAGTTCTTAGGTGTTTGACATTGTATTGTAATGCATGTGATTCATTAATCACCAAAAAGAGACAATTTGACCCTAATGAGAGCCATTTTTGACCTTATGCTCTTTTATTTGACTCTTGATTTTGTAGTAGGGCTATTCAATAACTATATTAAGTGTTTTTGAAATCTTATCTTTTGGCTTATCTCAGGAATATCCATAGGTCCCTATTCTTTTTTTTTATTTTTTTTATTTTTCTGGGTTTTACTCCTCTTCCTAAACAAAGCTAGATTTTCTGTAAGACTATTTTTGTTTTCTTTTGTTTAATTTTTTCCATTACTCATTAAAAAACAGAGAGAGAGAGAGAGAGAGAGAGAGAGAATTTATTTAGTTTAACGCGTTAGATATGTTTGGAACCACGTTAGTCCATCGTGGCATCCATCTTAATACATAATTTGGGAAAGATAAATTCGTATAAACCTTAATTAGTGTTTTGTTATTTCCCAAATTTAGGGTTCTAGACTTTTGTTGCAGTCACTGTATCGCGAAGAGATGTGAAATGGAGAGTTCTGCAAAGACCTATGATTTTGAAGTAAGGTGACGTAGCATATGCTTTTTGGGTCCCACACTCCCACGTCAATGTGACTTTTTCTCTCTTTTTGGGTCCCACAGTCCCCCCACGTCAATATGACCTCTCTCTCTCTCTCTCACAACTTTGAAAGTAGAAATTTCAAAACAATCGAAAACGAACTCGGGCCCACCATAGATGGGACTAACGTAGTTGTAGAAAATAAAATTAATGAAATATAACATTTATTAATAAAACTAGTGACGTAATATGTGACAACTCAGTTAGTTGATTCTTTGAATTTGGTATTTTCTATTGGTCAAAGAAATTCTTAAGAGTTTCGTTGGTATTGTCTGGCATGTTTCATTCAATTGGGCACAGTATGAATACTTTGTTGAAAAAAGAAAAGTCTTGGTCCATTTTCTCTTCCCCTCTCATTTTCAAAAGAGCAAACCTTCCTTCTCCTGCCATTATTAAAGAAAATTGGAAATTTTTTCCACAGCAATTAAAGTGTAGGTAGGAAAGACAACAATAAACCCTTGATTTGTACCATGTGACGCATGAATTGCCAATTGGTCAATTTTTAATTAATAACATATTTCAGTAGGTGTAAAATTTACCACATGGATTTTTTTAATAAATAATATCAATTTATTGTAAATTAAAAGAAGAAAAAAACTGTATAAGCAAAACTTGGAAACCCAAAAGAATTCTTGAGACATACCTCAAGGAGTTAGGATTTGGATCTTCTGCGAGATAATAGGGTGTCTGACGTACATTTAACGCCCAGAAGAGACTTAAGCAACGTGCGACTATTTTAGGTTTCGTGTCTAAGTATTTCTAACCTTTGAATGCGCACCAGATGTCCTGTTACACCACAGAAGAATTCAATCCAAATAGCTAAAATGCTCCATAAATTAAAGATAAAATAATAATAAAAATAGATTCATAAAAAAAATTTCAAAATAGGAGAGGCAGTATGCAATAAATTTCCACCTCTCTATATGAATGTCCATGACTATAGATGGACAAGGACGAGAATGAGGACGAGGACAAGGACATGTTTTATTTCGATAGGCAGGGAATTTTTTTTTTCTCTCCTATATGGGATATGGTGCAACAGTAAGAAAGTTCGGCATTATTGCCAATAAGCCTCCTTTGAAGGTCTTCCTAACCAATTCCACCTCAAGAACCACAAGATTGTCCAGCCGTCTAGAGGGAGTACATAAGTTACAAATTTTCACCCAAAGGCCGTAGATGAAAGGGTTCTCAAACAACAAAAGATCTCAACTCTCGAGGCCAGCCAAAGAGAAGCAACATAAAGGATTGACGTGGACAGATTTCTTGTAAAGCTGGTCCTTGGTGGGGAGGTCATCCACCAAACATATCTAAACTTGTGCTCATCTACACTTGTTATAGTTGTGACTTTCCTTTTTGTTTTATTTAAACATTGTAGAGTTTATTTGGATCCAAACTTAATACATAAGCAATGAAGGCTTGTGCCAACCTATCAGTGAAATTTGGCTGCAACTGGCATACAATGTGGAATATATTACTTCAGTTATATCACAGAAAGCACAACTTAATTAGGTGTTGGGTTCATCTAAATCATTTCCATTAGATTTGGTCATACCCAACATTGTTTTTAGAGAGAGAATTTTTCCAGTCTAGTGTTGCCTACACTAGTGCATGGGAACTTCTTCAATGCATAGAGCAAAGGCAGCATCGTCTTTTGCATCTGTCTGAGCATATGTAACATCAGATTGGTAGGGTTATTTTTTTCCTTGTTCATCTAACAAAATGATGTTTAGCTTTAGTTGGTGGGTGCTTTGGTGCTTTAACCAAAGGATTGAAACCTGATATAAAGATATAAATTTTTTTAAGGGGGTGTCTGGACACTGATTATTATCACTTTGTGCATATCAAGGAATTGATGGATGGTGAATATATTTAGGCTGCATTTGGTATCATTTACAGAGTCTATTTCTATTTAAAAAAAAAAAAATTTGATGAAACACAAAAATAAAAAAGAGATTAAGAGTCATTTATGTGTTTTGGCCAAAATTGATTTTCAGCTATTTTGCGCTGAACTTTAATCAGCACATGCTTAAAGTCTTAATCTAGAGGGGTAAAGTAGTTATTTTCTTTGTAATTTGAAATCCAAGCCCTTTGCCCCCTCTTCTTCAGTCCAAAGTGGAGAAATTAAAGAGATTTATAAAGTAGATGGATGAAGGAAATCTCTTCACCCATTTAAAAAAGAAAAACCATTTTGTACATAGAGATCAAACTATTACTCACAAAAATCCATTTTTCTCAAATAGTTACCAAATTATTTTAATGTTTTGATAAAAAAATAGTTTTCATTAATTATTTTTGTTAAAAAAAAAAATGATACCAAAGAGGGTCTTAGTTAATAAATTAATTTTGGGAGTCTCATTCTATTTTTTTAAATAGGTGAGACCTCTCTCTCTCTCTCTCTCTCTCTCTGGCTGCAAGGGAAATTAAAGAGAAGGAAAATGAAATTTTCAAGCTTAAAAAATGAAACTACCATTTTCCATGTGACAATACTATATCACTAAGTCTAAATCATTTCATTTTTAGTTATTATTATTATTATTATTATTATTATTATTTGCATCTAGATCACTTTCATATGAAAGTAAAATACAAATTACGTAAAATGTATCATTACTAAATGTGGTAAGATTTTTAAATAGTTAATACAAGCACATGGGATAATATTTACCTTTCTTTTTTGGGTTCAAAATTTTTTTTTTCCTTCCCTTTAATTTCCTTTGTTATTTTCTAAAATAAAATATATAAAATAAAATCCATTGCAACCAAATGTAGCTTGAAGCAAATAAATACATTAAGAGGAAATCAATAGCAACGCATGTGCACACCTGGACGATAGCTTAGCGGTTTGACACTACTTACTTAAGAGCGTGCTTAGGGATTGATCAGTGGATCAACTCCCCTTGTAAGTGCATTAGTGCTATCATGCACCATTATTCACCCCTACTCCCTACCCCTTGGCCCCCAATGGGTGCCCACTTCCCCTCCAGACCACTATAGTGGTAGGTTCAACTTGGCACCAAAAAAATAAATAAATAAATAAAATAAAAATAGCAATGCATGGCAATCAAAAGTTACAATGAAATGACCAAATACCTTCACACATTTCTCAGCAAACAAGAAGAAAATTAAAGACTGCAAAGTAGGCCTAATCAAGAAACAAATTAAGCAGTCTAGTATCCACCTCAACCTACCCTCTTGTTTGCTTGAGTTTTACAGTTTGGTGTGATCATAATCAATATGGCTAAAAAAATATATTAATAGAAAAATAAAAAGAAAGGTTCCCTTATCCAACTCAATTGATTCCCACCTCCCCAACTCTTTAATATGTGGAATTCTTGAATCATACACCTCTAATCTTTATTCAACTCACTTTCTACATCATTTGCTTATTTTCTACGTCATTGGTGGGCTCCATTCATTTCCTTTTTTTTTCTGTTCTTAATCTTCCACCCAAGGAAAAATGTCAAACTATCACCTCTTTAGGCTCTTATTGAACGTGGGAACTTACTCAAGAACAAGGCTTCATGGACATATATGCCGTCCTCACCTGGCCTGGTGAGTTGAGAACCTCACACTACAATCCCCTGACTGGGCCAACCCAAAGTGTTATTATAATAGAACAGAGAGATATGCTGGCCATATCTTTTATCCTTGAGTCCCACATTAAACATTAGATCAAGTTAGCCCCCAAGGCTCTCTCTCTCTCTCTCTCTCTCTCTCTCTCTCTCTCTCCATTGCAAGCTTAAGGGTGAGGGGTTCATGTCCACTATCCATGTTCCTCCTTCATATGCACTAAGTGCTGATCCTTGCCTTGTTGCACCCTAACAACAACTAACATCCAAACTGTCATTTTCCTTTTGTAATCTAAGCTTCCACGTTTCCACTATATCCTCTTTTAGAGTCTCTGATTTATGATTAAATTAATTAATTACAAAAAAAAACCCATCTAATCCTTCATTCTCTATTAATCTAATGTGTATTGACTTTGCAACTTTCCTTTCGACATTCTTGGATAGCTTCATTAAACAAAGTCCTTTGTGTTATTAAGTATTCCTTTTCCTTCAACCTAATCACTCTTTACACCGAAATTTTCGTCGTTATCACCATCATCTTCATTAGTTTAACGAAAATTAATTCCTAATGAAGATAAATCCTCCCCCTACTCGTACCCCATATTGTCATCATAATCATCATTAGTTAAATGAGAAATTTTAACAGCGAAAAATCTGGGGATAATGGAACTCATTTTAAATGACATGGGTGGGTTGATGAGTTGAGGCCACTATTAGAGCTTCTCATTGTGTAATTTGTTTGTGGGATCCAATTTAACACGTTTCCTCATAAGGGTTCTTTTTGTGGTGGGGTCTTACAATCTAATTAGGATTACATTACAAGTTAGGGTGGCTACTTCAATTATCTTCTCACAGAATCTAACAGGTGAATGAACCCAGACAGATGGGTATTTATGCTCGTGTTCAAGGAAGTTGTTTATATTATGCAATTCTAATATTTAAATTTGAGTAATGTCAGGAGGACACTATCTCACCAACCCCTCCTATCATTATTTGTCAACTTCATTATTTATTTATATGTAGGCTAAGTATTTAGCCTATGCTTTTTCACAAGAAAAATAAACAAAATAAAAATTATAGTGTCATTGCCCAATTGTGTAACCAGATACTTGGGGTTCCTCTAGTTTTCAATATAAATTTCAGATAAATAAGGTATATCCATGTATACGCATTTATCTATACAAACCATACTTGTATTATCCTTGTACTACCTTCCATTATAGTACACTTTTACTATAAGTGTAATGTACATTATCTTGATGTGTATATATACACACACTCACAAATTTGAATATATAACTATACATCTTATTCCATTTTCTTTATCATGGTATCAAAGCCTAGCTCTTACTAGTACTGCTGCCACACCACATTTGTAGTGTTCGATTCCATGAGTCTCTGAGTTTCATATTTTTCCGCTACTTTTTTCGAAGACACAACTTCTATTATCACGATTAAGAATAGTAGCATCAAAATGTATTGCCCTTATGTCTTTGAGTAGCTAACATAATCAAAGAAATTCAAAGGTTGTAACAACAATGGCACAATAGTTTGCCTCTTTGCTAGATCGAGAGGTAATAGTTTGCTTCTTGCATCACGAAGTGATGAGAAAATCTTCCAAGAAGAAGCATGAACTAATAGTGGTTCATTGATCAATGGGGTCTCTATCCCAATTTGTATTAGGATAGACACAACTTTTGAGAGGAGTAAACAGAAAAATATAGACCATGAAAGAGTGCCTCTGACATACTGCGAAATGCAAGGAACAACAACATAGTAGAGTGGGTGTGGAGCAAATATAAACTGATTGACACTATGTACTGCATAAGCAATATCAAGATGAGTAACTGTGAGATAGACAAGACACTCCCATGGAGAATTGCAACCTGAATAGGAGTGCCATTAGTAGGCGTCTGATTCTATGGTTTGAAACCAATTAATCAGGACCGTTCTAGTCCTAGCCCAAAAAAGGTTGAACCGATTAGAAACTGTCCCAATTAACTGGAACCAACCCATTTGACACCCTACTTACTTATAGCCGAGAGAGAGAGAGAGAGAGAGAGAGATTGGGAATGGGCTAAACCGAGGTTGTGTTGGAGGCCCATCTAGTTTAGAAAAAGGATAATAAATCTGGTAGGGGGAAATTAAACACTGGACTTTATAACTATTGAAAATGTTATAATGAGATTGTAACGCCTGAGCTCCAAGAACCATCACTATGATTCAGTCAGCGATCATTATCAGTATTATATATTTTCCCCTACTTCATTAAATATCATCATAAAAGTAAAACACATGGATTTATTGCTAATTTATTTCTCATTTTTATGAGCTGGGCATCCTGGGCCCGGGCCCGGGCCCGTTTTTGTCTTCTTTCGTTTTTTGGTACAAGTCAGTACAATTTTAGGCATGTGTGTATTAATGGTTTGGGCTGGGCCTACTGATACTGCAACTGCAGGGAGTTATTTTAGTTTCAACTGAAACTTATAACAACGATGCAACTCATTGATACTTTCTATTGTGAGAATTTTTATCAAAAACATATCTCCAGTGATGTCATCTACTACCAATATGGACAAATCCAACTAGGATAATGGGAAAATTACATGATTATTCATTTTTGGATTTTCTTTTATAAAACTACCCATCCAAAGTTTCAGTTGGGAAAAAAAAAAACCCAAAATTAGGTTTATGTTTATAAAACTAACCACCCAAAGTTTCAGTCAATAAAAATACCCAAAATCAGGTTTGGGTTAACAAAACTACCCACTCAAGTTTCAATTAACAAAAATACCTTTTTTTTTTTGGTAAAGAAAAATACCTAATTGTATGTGGAAGATGAAGGAGAATCACTATTTTAAACCCAAACTTAATTATAGGTATTTTTGCTAACTGAAATTTGGGTTGGGCAGTTTTGTAAACCCAAACTTGATTTTCGGGTATGAATTTGGATTTTTTTGTTAATTAAAACTTTAAGTGTGTAGTTTTGTAAAGGAAAATCTAAAACTGGGTAATCATGTAATTTTCACTAGAATAATCTGAAACCATAATATCACATATTGCCAATACTTATAAAATAATG
>NW_024870648.1:0-5691 GCF_013358625.1 Macadamia integrifolia
ACTGTAGATAGTTTTTGGGTAACATTTACTATGTTCAAATGGAAGATTTCTAGACATTTAATCCACTTAAAAAATGATTTTAGGGAGAGCCTGTTTAGAGCCCGTTTAGACTTAAGTAGGTCTGTAGCCCATTAAGGCCCATTGAAGGTTGTCTGATTAAAGCCCAACATCGACCGGCCCAATTACAAACTATACCTTGCCCCCCAAACTTAGGTCCATTTAAGTAAACGGGCATTAACGATGCAAGGATTTCACACTGTCAAGCCCAATTAGGCCCGACCGAGACCAACCTGACCCGATCGATTGACAGCCCTACATGGAAGGACACTAGGACATCCAATAGGGGGATTGTCTTCAATAACGAAAAAAATAAAAAATATCCATAGGGTTGATTCCAAATAAATGTCAAGTTATAATTGGTTGCCATGATGCAAAGAATGAGCTCAGAAATATCCTCTGGCCATCAACTTATAGAAACGACAATTTTCTTGGAAGATTATTAATAGGGAATAGGGATGATTAGTCAATGAAAGTTGGTTTGGCTTTACTTAACTCTCCATGTAGCAGTCAACCAAGTCTGCTTCATTAGCCTTTCTTTACCACAATTATATTTGAAACTTGTTTCCCAAGCAAGAAGCCAGATTCGATCAGTACTATAAATGAACTCTAAACTTTAAAGAGATTTAAGCCACACATACCTAATCTGCTAATCTGATCTCTGAGAATGGAAGAAGTGAAGCTACTTGGAACATTTGCCAGCCCATTCCTTTGGAGAGTCATCTGGGCTCTCAAACTGAAAGGCGTAGCTTTTGAATACATAGAGGAGGACCTCTCCAACAAGAGTGAATTGCTTTTGAAGTCCAACCCAGTTCACAAGAAGATCCCAGTTCTTATTCATAAGGGAAAACCAATCTCAGAATCCACAGTAATTCTTGAATACATCGAAGAGACATGGCCGGAGAATCCATTGCTGCCCCAAGATCCTTATGAGCGAGCCATAACTCGTTTCTGGACCAAATTTGGAGAGGACAAGGTAATCTGATTTTACTTACAAAATAATCCATTTGCTGTTGGGGAAGAACAGGAGAAGGCAACAAAGGAATGCTTGGAAGCCTTGAAAACCTTGGAAGAAACAAGGGCTTGGAAAGAAGAAATTTTTCCATGGTGATGCACTCGGAATGACGGATTTGACCTTAGGGTGGATTGGTTATTGGATGGGAGTGATGGAAGAGGTTGTGGGGGCGAAGTTGGGCTGAGAACTTGAAGTCGGTCCCTGTGATAAAAAATAACCTCCCTGATCGTGGCAAGGTGTCGGCCCATTTCGAGAGAACAAGAGAGATGCTTATTGAATCTTTTCATCATAATCATCATTAGAAATTTTCAAATTTTCCTCATGAATGAAGAAGCCCTCATCAGTTTTTTTTTTTTTTAATAGTGTTCTCACGGAGATTTTGTTTCTTATGTATATGAATCATGGAAAATTTTGGCTGATAGCAAATAAATAAAAAGGTTTTTTTTTTTTTTTTTTTGGTGGAGAGGATTCTTGATAGCATATACTTGTGCAAGAATTTTCTGTATCCATCTTGATACCTAATAGCATATATTTGTGCTAAACTGATTCTTGTATAAGGACTTGATCCGCTCTCGTGAGTCTTCCCTATAGGATATTCATCAAGCTCAAAAGGCATTCGAAGAATTTAAGACTACATTAGTCACATTGAAACATGTCTCTCAGCTAGTCCATTCCCCTTGAGGGTTTTATTAGGCTAACTTGTGATGCAACTTTTATTGCAAATAGTAGTATTGGAGGACTAGGGTTTCTGTTTCGAGATCACAACAAAAGCCTCTTATTGAAGTTTTAGAACCTATGACAATCCCCTCCATCATAATATGAGAAGTGATAGCAATTTGAGATGTCTTCTTCAAGAGATCTCAGATAGTATGGATGGTATCATTGTAGAATCTAATAACATGGAGTTGATCACATACCTAGCTGGTGATCGATCGAGTCTGCCACTGGCAGTGGCTCTTATTCTTTATGACATTGTTTATGTTGCGTACTATATAGAGTTTTTCCTTTATTCCAAAGGAAGGTGACAGCTTAGCTGATTCTCTTGCTCGGGGCATCCTAAGCTAGTGCCAAAAGTATTTGGTGGTCAAAACCATAGACCCTCAAGCTACTAATCTGACTTGTTCCCATCCCATACATTAAGGGAAACCCCGTTTTTGAGTTGACGCTTGAGTTGGACAAATAACTCTAAAGGTTATGATTGCACTACCTCAATCACCTACTTGATAGGGTCTCATTCTCCTCTGAATCTTTGTAATTGACTTTCATCGTAGCCTGAATCTTTGGCCGTCTTTTCGTGTATCTCCCCCACAATATAAAAAATGTTGTTTTCTACTGATTGGCGTTCTTGAAGATAGTAATTCAAAATTCATGTGTCCCACTTGTTCTCATCAATAATTTCTTGTGGCATAAGTCTTTGTGCATTGGTCATGCACACAACCTTTCAATGGAAGAATGAGGTTCTACAGTGAACCTCCTCACCAATCACTCCATCTGACAGTTGTGGGCATGGTCGTGGACCATGCGCAACTTTGCACAAAACCTCTCCCCATTTCCTATTACCAAAAAAAAAATAGAGATTTCAATAAAGTTGAAAAAAAAAAAATCTTCGAAAGCCAGCAATCCTCCAGTAGTCTTTGAGCTAGTAAGAGACTAAGAGTTAGTGTTTTGAGAACGTGCATCCCACGTACCACTTAATTAACTCCTTCAACGCAGGCAGTTTAAGCTCTCGTAAGATATACTTACAAACACAACCCAATTCCCAACCCAACCATCCATACTTCCAGTCCTAATGTGTCCCGTTGGTCCTATTCCGGCATACTGCTACCAACCACCACCATCGCCACCTCCTCCGCCATCTCCACCTCCACCACCATTCTATTTTCCACCATCACCTTCTCCAACACCACCACCATCGCCACCATTTCTCTCCCAGACAGCTCAGGTAATACTCATGACCGTCACACTCAGTGGTTTCTTCCTCCTTGCACTTCTCCCACTTGCTCTTTTCTTGTATTCAGAAAGGACGAAATTAAGGCCAATAGTTGATGAACCTGAGAACACAAATGTCCCAGAACTGCAGTGGATCTCCCCCGAAGCCAGTGTGACTGAACCATTAATAAAAAAGAAGGATGGAATTCAAGAAGAAATAGTTCAAGTATCTGAGAACAGTGTCCCAGAACTGCCGCAGTGGTTCTCCCCCGAAGCCAGTGTGACTGAACCATCATCAATGAAAGAGAAGGATGGAATTCAAGAAGAAATAGTTGAAGAATCTGAGAACAGAAGTGTTCAAGAACCGCCACAATCGATCTCCCCCGAAGCCCATGTGACTGAAACATCAATGGAAGAGAAAGATGGAATTCAAGAAGAAATTAGGGAAGAAAGTGCTGAGGAAAACAGGCTTCCACAAGCTATAGGGATGACTACAAAGCCTCCTATGACCTGATGGTGATCTCAATTTACAAGCCATTTACTTTGGCAATAATGTGAGTCATACTGACCCCAATGTGAGTTTGCTTTTAGTTCTTCATTGTTAACAAGAAATGATATTATCTAAAATTACTGTACCAGTCCATCTGTTCACAGACTCCCTTTTGTATTCTTCAAATCCTGAATAGAGGAGACTTCTGATGATATATTTTCCCTTGGACATAGGTTTGATATCCGACCACATACATTTTGAGCTGTTATCATCCCATAGGGCTGATTCATTCAAAAGATAATCGATATGGTCTTGCGCTTCTTCACCTTATAAGTTGATTTATGGAGTTGAGTTCTCCCAAGATCTGTATCATGAGCCCAGATCATCCTGTGATTTTCTTTTTTGTTCTATTTGCTGTAAACCATGTACTATGTTTATTACAAGAAGCCCAAAAAATTTCTTCAATGGCTTGATGGCTGCATAAAGAAGAAAGACTATTTTTCTTTCAAATATGAATCGAAAAATGTTTTTAAGCCAATGAAGTCCCTCACCATTGATGGAATTGTTGTTGTTTTTGCCTGAAATGGTTCAATGATACAATTTACCAAAACATTAATTGGAAAAAAAAAATTCTTCAATTTGGGTGTCATATATGTGGAGTTGAAGCCTATGTGACCATATGGCATTGCACATCAGCCTTGGATGTCCTACATTTTAGCCAGCATGAATTTAAATATGAATTGGATTCAATCGAATATGAATATCTCTAAATGGATACGATTGTGAATCAAATTTGAATTTTCGACTATCTATGTACACCCTATTTGAGACACTTAACATGCAAATGAAAAAACCTATCAGACATAAAAACCTACAAAAACCTTAATTGAAATACCACGAGGAATCTCTTTTTGTTTTTGGTAGAACACGAGGGATCTTCTCTAAGGTGAAAATTAATTTGTTTTGAGCCATTTTAGTGGATAAAACATATCTGTAAATGAATCAAAATCTGCATCAAGCTCAAGAACATGGGTTAGGTATGTGTCCAATTAATCATCACAAAAACATGCCTAGTAGATTTTCTATTATCACTTTTTCCTGCCCAGTCAGTGTCTAAGAAAGCTTGCAGAGGAAGATCCGATGACTTCTCAAGCAATAGGTCATGTATACGAGAATAAATAAACCATAACAAACAACAAAGAAATACCAACTCCAGCATCCTCTTGTCATCTTTTTGTTTTGAACTTGTCACTTCATCATTGGCAATCCCTATAATTTCAATGTAGAGAAACTAGTAGCGACTGTTCTTGTTACAAATTACTTGGAAGTATACAGAATGGTTACACAATTCGATCAGACAAGGTACACCAATAATTTTTTTTTTTTTATATATTTTTATTTTATTTTATTTTATTTTTTTTGAGTGGCGTAAGAGGATTGGGCTCATCTATATTCTATAGTGCATTACCCTGTAGAGCAGATCCAAGAACTAGGAGCCCTCAGATATGGAGCTCAAGGTGCTCCCGACCCTTGGATCTGCACTACACATCATGTCATGGGACAGAGGATCCCACGGATACACCAATAAGATTCTTGCACCTCAAAATAAATTTGGTTCTAAACTTCATTTCATATCCAAGAAGGAATCAGTATTCTGTCAAAGGGCTGTAAAAAGCTGCAACCAGCTTCCCTTCTTTCTTGCCCACCATTTTTTTATTGATCAAATTATGTCTGTTTGCTTCTTCAAGCTTTAAGTTGGAACTCTACAGCTTCAGAACTTGATAGGCAAAGCCTAAAACTTGGACATCAAAAAATCATTAATGGTTCAGCCAACTAAAAAGTTTATAAAATGATACAGCCCTATTTCAATGTCAAACTTACATAGAAAAACTGCTTCTTGTTTACTCAACTTATGCGTTGCAGTGGAAGCTGGATTAAGGAATTTGATCCCATAGTAGATCTTCAGAATCTAGAAAATATCTCATAAAGGCAACTATTTGTGTTACATTTCTTATGAGTTACGAAAGTCATCGCGCTATGGAAGGATTATATAGAAGTTGCTAATCAAGATGCAGTCTTACTGGTTACTGCTGCTTAGAGTTCTCAAAGCAGCAAATTGATTCAGAATGTATCAATTTGATTAGAGATTAGACTTCTTTCTTTTTTTCTTTTTCCTATTTTTTTTTTTTTTTTTTTTTTT
>NW_024870648.1:6000-14659 GCF_013358625.1 Macadamia integrifolia
AATTTAATTTAATACAAAATGACCTTTCAGCAAAGAAAAAAAGTCATAATGCAAACCAAACAATCTTTGGGACTTAACATTCACTCAAAAACACATTGAAGTCAATTGCATCAATGTAATTAATTATATTCCTCATATAGTATACACAAACCCGAACCCAGGAATCATGGGTTTTAAGATTTTGAGCATATTAAGCTCCACAAAATGTTGAAACCTAACTACAAGAATCATGAAAATACGTGCACGGCTTACAAATGCAAATGACAATGTAGTACACTGCTATTCTTTCTTGGCCTCTATATTTCATCTTCCCCACTACAATTTGAGGGGAGAAAAAAAAAAAGAAAAAGAATAAGAAAACCAATTGCATAATCCTCTAGAGAGATTGAGAGATTCCATTCTTTTTCTCTTGTTTCCTTGAGATTGATTGTAATGGCACTTTTCATCGCTGGATGCTGATCATGAAAGTCAAAATAGTGTAAATAGGATCTCACATTCTCAAAAATCCAGAAGATCGGAAGGAAACTAAAGTGAGTACTTAATGGACTCGATCTTTACTATAAAAGAAAGAACAGCCCCCTTTCATAAAATTAGGAAAAAGGGAAAAAGAATGAGGGAAAGGAAGGGAAAGAGAAAATAACCCTCATTTTCTTCTGATGAAAAGAATGGACCAGATTTAATGGCTCACAATATACAGATGGTGACCTCCATCCAATCCAACGCTAGCAGAGAAAAGGTGGCTTGGAGGGGGATGCAATTTTGGTTATTGGAATTCCTGAGTACTGATCAAAGAAGCTTGCTGGTCCGGCGTTTCGACGGCCCTCCAGGAAACAGCTTCATTATCCAGCCCAAGACCCTCTCTACTACCTGGTTGGACAGAAGAAAGAAGCAAATTACGTTTTAAGCGTCAATCCTCTAGAATAGTAGTAGTCATGATCAGAATAGCAGCTCAATAAACTTTTGACCGAAGTCATTCCATTAAAAATAAATAAAAATAAATAAAAGAGGACTTGAGTGTCCAAAGCTTCAAGTCATTAGTCGACAGAACCAACTGTTATCCTTGAGAATTGCAAGTCCGGGCCAACAAAAAGTACAAACAATGTAGGCATTTTTCATATGTGATATAGATATTCACATCTCATTAGCTCTAAGCCAGTAGTCAGCATCAATAAAAAACTGTCAACCCTTCTTTCATATGGATAAATTGGAATTTTTTCAGAACCAAGGTGCAAAAGAGACACCCACAGAAAGGCCTACCATAGTACTATACAAAAGCACTATACCATAGATATTCACATCTCATTAGCTCTAAGCCAGTAGTCAGCATCAATAAAAAACTGTCAACCCTTCTTTCATATGGATAAATTGGAATTTTTTCAGAACCAAGGTGCAAAAGAGACACCCACAGAAAGGCCTACCATAGTACTATACAAAAGCACTATACCATAGGCTGAGGAAACGAAAAACACACACATTCCATGTGTATGGCCAATATACACAAGCAATGTAAAGTGGGACCCCAAAAAAGAGAACATCCATAGCTCTTCCTGCCTCTTTAAAAAGGTTCAATTTTCAAAAAGAGTTATTGGCCAGAACTTAAAGAAATTCCCAAATATTTACTCAAATCTCAAGAAAGACACCCATGACTGGTATTTAATGACCCATTAAATTCCCCAACTAAGAACAAAAACAACTAGTTGAATCCTATACATCAAACGAGACAGCTAAGAATGTGTGAAAGCATGGCAATTCATTGAATATAAATGAATACATGATCTACATAATAAGTTAAAGATTAGAGCAAGATACGGTACCTCATCCCCTTCATCGGCATAAACTGTACTATCTGTCATGGTGCGTGTATCAGCTTGTCTTGTTGGGATGTTCTCGCTTACCATTCTTCGGGTAGTCAACAGCTCTAACCTCTGCGTCTGAACCTCCAGCTTTCGGGACAGCTCCTCATTTAAATCCTATGGAATATCAAGAACAAAATTCAATGAGTGAAATTACACAAATAAACATAATCAAATCCACTGTTTAAATAATTATACGCACAAATAATACTATTTTGAGGCACAAAATGTGGTGTTCAAAGAAATATGATTAAAATTTATACTGTTGAGCACCAATATCATACAAGAATTTCTCAACATATGAGTCCAATTCATATTCTCCACAATGAGGAAGAAAGAATATTTTACAGCAGACCAAGTAAGAAATATTTGAATTATAAAGCACAAATAAAGCAAGAAACAAAAAATATTCCCCCAAAGGACAACAAAAGTTTGAGTGGGAAGGTCAGTGGTTAAGTCACAGAATATTGCTTTTTAGGCTTCCTCTGTACATAAAAATCGGATGCACAAGGACTTTCAGTTTGAGATGGGCATTTTCTTTATATGAATCTCCATTTGGGACTCAATTTTAGCCATCCCACTGGTCATTTTCACTTCCAGGAAGAGAATTCAGTAAGGCAGTCTATGGCTGCATGGCCTTCATTATATAAGCCATGTGTATGCATGAACGCAAATTTGAGAAAGAAAAATCCATTAAATGTGCCACTGATAGTTTCATAAGAAAGAAAATGGCCAACGCAGGATTTTGGGTTTGTTAGCTAAAACTACCTTCAGCTTGGAACTTTGAGAGGATTCAACTGCCAAAGCTTGCATCAATTCATCTTTCTCCAATGCCAACTGCAGGCATACAACGCTTTTCAGTATGTACTTAAAAGGCAGGCATTGTTATATACCCCAAACCCACTTTCATAGGTTTGTTAACTATTTACAGTCTGATGAGAAGACACGTTTCAATAAAAAATAAATTAATAAATTTCTAATCATGGCTTGGTCACTACCTCTGAAATCAATGAATTAATGTTGTCAATCATTCTGAGCTGATCTGGAGGGATAGAAGCAGATACAGCTGAAGGATGGAACTGTATATTCTCAGGCACCAATGGGGAAGTTGAGGTTCTGCTTAAGGGTATAGATGCAGTGTCTTGCATTTCAAGGTTGAAAGTGCTCGTGTCAGAACAACTATTTTCCCCAGTCACTGAAGCATACACATCATCTTCTGAAGAAAAAACCAAGTACATGAGAAATAAATTTGAAAGAACCACAGATAAAAATGAAAAAAAGCATAACAGTCACATCATTACCAACGATATTGTAAGATAAATGAAGTTATTAGAATTAATATACTGGCAGTGAAGAAGAACATATATAAAGATATAAGAAGGAACGTATCAAGGAAAGATAGTATTGCCAATTGTTTAAAGACAAAACATGAATAGGGAGACATCAAATTTGACTAAATAAAGCTTATCACCAGTACACGGGCTAGTGAAACTAAAGCTTGGTAAGTAAACTTAAACACACAACATCTATTAAACAACTAATTGCACATAATAGGAACTCCTGCAATTTTAAGAAACTCCTCTAATACTATAAGATGGAAACTTACGTGATAATAGAACCTTGAGGGGTCTCTATCACCATCAAGCATAGGTAACTTTAACGAAAAAACAAGAGGAGCAGTTTAAATTAAAAGTGCAACCACGAGAACCAAAGCCTGTATTTCACACAAGCGAAAGGAAGGGAAAAAGGAAAAGAAGAAAGATAAAGAGTGAACAAAATTCAACTACCAGAGTGCACCACTGTAGCATATGACTTCCCCCATTACCCGCTTGGGTATCAACCCCAGAAGAATCAATTCTACATTTAACTAATAAGCAATGATCAGCTGCCTTTCACAGTACCTGTTAACCCCCAAGAGAAGCCAAGTCCCTTCCTACAATCCCGAACCATCACTGATTCTTGATTTACCTTGACCCAACCACTATCCTACACACCTGGTACGAGCTACACTTTCAGGTCTTCACTGATCGAGACCATCTGAGAACTGGACGGTAAGGGATTTTCCTGACACCTATTGTGTTACTTACCTGCTGTCAATTTTCATTTGACATATTGCGTAAATATATATATAATAATATACATATATATATTCACATCACTTTCTACATCTTGTTCTTTGTTTTATCATCACTGCATTAGTATTTTGACTTTTTGGCTAGGTGAGTTCCCTGAGTAGTAAGGGACTTTTCTTGATCTTTGTGTGCCTATTTATTTATTTCTAGCTTGCTTTACATGCTTTGCTGTAGTTGTGAGCAGTATTGCTATCTGTTTTGTGGTACTAGCTGCTCCTTACAATTGTTCCATTATTTGATGCCCACGCTTACTTGGCCTTCATTACTTATATAGATCTTGGAACTAAATCTTTGTGTGTTGTGCTATACTTGCTGCCCTTTTATATATCCTTTCGTTTGTTACGGTTAGATAGTTGAGCATCCTTATTTGTTTTTTATTGTATGCACAGTTGTAGCATCTTGGTTCTTTGTGTTAACTTGAGTTGACACTTTATCATATGCATGAAATGTGTTCTTAAGGCATTAAGCACCCCCCCTACTCTCCTGTTTTTACATTCCTATTATATATCTATTTTCCTTATAGTGGTGCGTCAGGTAGGCAGACGGCACTGTAACATATCTAGCCATTCACCTTTTGCATGAATCATTTTTGTTTTATAAACTCTCTTTTCTCCTAATTTCATGTCTTACCGACCTGTTGCAAATGTAGTTCACAAGCGTATGGTCCAACTTGCTATCTGGAACATTGGCTCCTTAATAGGCAAGAGCATGGAGTTGATAGATGTCATGAGGAGAAGAAGGATTAATATTGCATGTATTCAAGAAACAAGAAGGAAGGGTAAGAAAGCTAAGGCTTTAGATGAATTCAAACTTTGGTACTCGGGAAATCATAGCCATAGAGGTGGAGTGGGCTTTGTAGAGGACAAAGACCTAAAGAATGACATGGTGGATGTGAAGAGAGGGGGAGATAGGATCACTGCAATCAAGATGCCGTTGGAGAAAGAGGTTGTCAACATAATTAGTGTTTATGCTCCCCAAGTAGGGTTGGATGAAGCTAGTAAAGTACAATTTTGGGAAGATATGGAGGGATTAGTGCATAGCTTTCGCCATAATAAAAAGATTATCTTAGGAGGTGATCTCAACGGACATGTTGGGAAGGATCGACAAGGATACGAAGATGTACATGGAGGATATGGTGTTGGGGAGAGTAATGAGGAGGAGATTTCAGTTTTAGACTTTGTGTGATGCAGATACGGCTGCCCTTTCTTGGTTAGACCAGCATGACCAGCTTTGGAAGCCAAGAGCCAAGAAGAACCGGTCCAGCCCAGGGTTTTGGTCCAACAAGGGTTGGAAATAAAATTAGTAGTTTACTTAGTATTTTATTTCATGCTTTTATTTTCCACACTTGAACGTAGGAGTAGGATTTATTTCCTTGCTTTGGTTTCCTTTTTATAGTTGTTTCCTAGTTTAGGCTAGTTTCCATTTCAGTTAAGTTTCTAATTTCATGTTCCTATTTTCCTATATATTGGTTATAATCGATTGAAGATTTAGAGAGCAATTTGATTATTGAATGAGTGTGAGTGTGATCCTCCTTTTCCCCCTCTCTACTCTGATTTCCCCTCCCTTCCCTAAGGGCTCTCCATCAACTTGGCATCAGAGCCGAAGGATCCTATTCCTTCCCCATCTTTCTTCTTCCCTTCCCATTCTCTGTGTCAGATTCCACCGATACTAAGAACACAGTGAAAAAAAAAAATCCCAGAACCCTGCCCTCCGCCTTCTCTGTTCCTTCCGGCAGCAGCCAAAAACAAAAAAACTTCATACCCATCGTCCCAGCTGAAACCCCAATCCCACCCCTTCAACCCTTCCGAAACCCCACCGAGCCTCTGTTACCCCCGTCTCAGCCTGGGACTTCCATCAGCCAAAAAAAAAAAAATCCAGAACCCTGCCCCCACCTTCCTGTTTCCTTCCGGAAGCGCCAAAAAACAACAAAAAAAAAAAAAAAAAAATCCAACACCTCCCGCCCTCCGCCTTCTCATCGCTTTCCTTCCGGTGGCAGCCAAAAAAAAAAAGAACCGAGAAGAAAGAAAAGTCGAGAAGAGGGAGAGATAGAAGCAAGAAGAAAAGAAGAAGAAGAAGTAGAAGCAGAAAGAAGAAGACGAAGAAGAAGAGAGAGAGAGGAACATACCTGGTTCGATTTGGGCTTCCGCCTTTCTCCTCCGGTTCCGTCTCCAAGATGGAGATCCTACCCTTCTGTCGATGAAACCCAACCCACAATCTTATTTTCTTCCTTCTTTTATTTTAAATTCTTTTGACTTGCCAGAAATACCCCTCCCTTTCTCCTTTATTCCCCTTTTTGTCCCATATATTTTTATTTCCATTTAAACCCCTGTCCCACACGTGACTGACACACCCTTTTGTGGTTTAATTTGAACTTCCAAAAAAAAAAAAGTTATTTACTATTCTGCCCCTGCCCTTTAAGCCTCCAGTTATTTACTATTCTACCATTATTCTTTGAGTGCTATTTTGTTACTCATCACCATGGTAGCCAATAGTGAAGTTGTTCAACAGCTGAATTCTTATAAAGGAGAAACTAATACAAAATTTGATGCTCTTACTAACATGGTCACGTCCCTAAAAACAATGGTGGAATCTATGCAAGTTTCTACTGATCGTTTGGTGGCAGCAGATAAAGGAAAGAGTCCCATTCAGTCTGGGGATTCTTCCAACACCACTCCACAGGATCTACCAGTAACACCACCACCACCACCACATCATACACCACCACCACCACCTCCACCACCATATGGGACTGGTAGACATGATGATGGAGCAGAAAGAGCAGCAAAACTGGATGTCCTTGATTTTTATGGAGACAATAATCCAGAATTGTACCTTGACTGGATTCACAGTTTAGATACATTCTTCAGATGGTACGGGTTGACTGAGGCTCGAAAGATCCTATTTGCAGAGGCCAAACTGAAAGGCACGGCTCGAGTCTGGTGGATCAAGCAACAACAACAGAACCGAACCTGAGGCATTGGTTTGGTCACTACTTGGGCTGAAATGTATGAAGTCATGAATCGGCGATTCTTGCCTTCTGATTACAAGCAACGCATGCATCTCAGATTTGCACAGTTGAAACAAGAGAATTTGACCGTTGAAGAGTATGTTGCTAGATTTTATTATTTGGCCACTCGTTCTGACTTTGAGTGGGATGAAGAAGTCTTAGTGGCCCAATTTCGCAATGGTTTGCACCTTCAACTTAGTGCTGCCCTTGCATCTAGTCGACTACCTACAATGGAAGACGCCGTACAAGTAGCATATCAGGTTGAGGAAAGTCTGAAACGCCCATACAATCAGAGAAATTTTGCAGATACTTTTTCTCGAGATACTAGTTCCGTTTGGCAACAGTCTCCTACCCAAGAGAGGTCATTTAGCAAGCCACAGGCAAGTGCTACATCTATGGTTTCTTCACGACCTAGTCGGCCGTATTCTCCACCTCGACATGTTTCTGAAATGTCATCTTCACGGCCTACTCGCCCATACTCATCCCCTCGGCGTGGTTCGGATAAGCCTTCTGATTCTTCAAAATTTACAGTTCGGTGCTACTCATGCCATGGATTTGGACATATCAGTGCCCAATGTCCCAGCCGTTTGGTTGCTTTTATTGATAAGGATTCTCCTATACCATATATTCCCGAAGAGCAACTTGGTTCTGACACAGTTGATTTAAGAGAAGAGCGTGCAACAGGTGAAGTCAATGACACTCTCAGTGACGATGACCAACATCCTTTTTATGTCATTCGTCATGTGTTGACCACTCAGAAGGCCACTGAAAATGAAGATTGGCGCCGCAGTAGTATTTTTCAGACTCGTGTGAAGTGCAATGATCAGTTGCTAACCTTGGTCATTGATGGAGGCAGTTGCACTAATGTTGTCTCTGAAGACGCTGTTCGTAAGCTGGGATTGAATACAAAACCACATCCTAATCCTTACAAGGTTGCTTGGGTGAACAACACTAATCTCAAAATCACAGATAAGTGCTTGGTCACATATTCTATTGGTGGATTTAAGGATACAGTCTAATGTGATGTCCTCCCTCTGAAGGTGTGCCATATCCTTCTTGATCGACCTTGGTTGTTTGATAAGAAAGTACAGCATTGTGGCTATGCCAATACCTATGCCTTCAAGCATGCCAACAAGACTATGAAGTTTCATCCTGCCAAAGATCTCCCTGAAATTAAGCTCAAGAAGATGGTGGGATCGTTCCTCATTCAGCGTATTCCTTCAGACAGTCTCCTCGGTCCTTTCCCTAACTCGACGGAGTCGAGTTCTTTTCAGAGGAGGAGAGTTGATGCAGATACGGCTGCCCTTTCTTAGTTGGACTAGCATGACCGGCTTTGGAAGCCAAGAGCCAAAAAGAATCGGTCCAGCCCAGGGTTTTGGTCCAACAAGGGTTGGAAATAAAATTAGTAGTTTACTTAGTATTTTATTTCATGCTTTTATTTTCCAGATTTGAACGTAGGAGTAGGATTTACTTCTTTGCTTTGGTTTCCTTTTTATAGTTGTTTCCTAGTTTATGCTAGTTTCCATTTCAATTAAGTTTCTAATTTCATGTTCCTATTTTCCTATATATTGGTTGTAATTGATTGAAAACTTAGAGAGTGATTCTGATTATTGAATGAATGTGTTGAATGTGATTCTCCTTTTTCCCCTCTCTACTCTGATCTCCCC